>NC_082715.1:163456027-163667061 GCF_030144855.1 Hypanus sabinus | reverse complement strand
GGTTTTCACAGGACAGTAACAAGAGCAGAGTCAGTGTGGCTCAGGAAAGGACAATCAGGTGGAAAATTGGGAAACGATGAATTAGGTGTTGGTGGTATGTATGAAAGATACTGATAAGCCCATGGGTTCTGGGTAAGTGCTTGCGTGAAATTAGCAACAACGGCAGAAAGCGGAAATACAATGCCCACTTTCAATTCGGGAAGCTGTGGCTGTGGCCTTTGGGGAAACTGTTGTATGGGTCTCGGACCCCAACTGTTCACTGTCGACATCATGATTTAGAGGTGGGATCAATTGCATTTTCCGTGTCCACTACTGTGACAGAGCATGGTGGCAGGATCATTAGAGCGATTGGTGCAGAGAAGCTTTGTGGATGCAGACAGAAGTGCTTCAGTGAGCATGCGGCAGTTGGGCATTGCCCAACAGCAGATAGTAAACGGCCTCCTCTTGTTCTGCACTGCTGTATGTCCTGAACTGAGGAAAGCATCACTGTGTACGGAAATTTATTTACCACACCGTCCTGAATACTTATTTCTGCATTCTGGGAATATTTATCTTGGGAATAGAATTCTCATTCTGTGGAAAAATCTCTACAATTGGTCTGAATGTTTTGCCCATCACTTCTCACAATTCCAGAGAATACAGACCCAGCTCACCGACTCTCCCCTCAAAGAACCGGCTTGTCATTTCTGGAAACAGACCAGTCCGTGCGGGGAGCATTCACTGCGCTCTCTCTGCTGCAGGGATAACTTTCCTGATGAAGTGTGACGAAAACTTGTAAATAATATTCAAGCTGAATTCTCACCAAACCCCTAAAAAACACCTTCCAGTACGACATCTTTATCTCTCTTCTTGAAGGTTCTGGCATTATTGAATAAAATACTGCTTCACTTCCTGACTATTCGCTGGACCTGTAAATTAACTTTCAGAGTAGTGGGTGGCCGGATGAGCAGCAGTGCACAATGCAGTTCCTTTTCATCTGATCAATGCCGACAGACAGACGAACGTTGAATGGCTGAGGTCACCTATCCTGTAAAAAACTCTGTGCAGAAGAAGGGAATGACAAGCTACCGCAAAAGCAAAACAAATCCAGGCGAATTACGTTAATGGATAGACATTGATCGCCACGACAAGCGACGTGACACATAATAGTGACAATGATCAACACACTCAAGACACTTTTCCGGGCAGAGATTCATTTCCGCAGTTCAGTACTCTCTCTGTGTAACAGGTTACGTTCTCCTGCCGATTTCCAGTCTACAGTAACCCTGACAATCCAAGGTCCCATTACCTATACTCACTTTTCGCAGACAGGGTTCAGAACTTACTTCACATCTTTTCGAGTTTTCTCATTTGTATAATATATTTCATTCTTGTTTAACCCTCTCACGTGCCTCGTCACAAGCGTGGGTCGTAGGCTAACCCTGCTAGTAGCCAAATGTCTCAGTGTTTAAAAAGCGGCCTTCCATAAGTAAAAGATGTCTTGGGTCGGTAGGATTTGTGTTCTTTCCCTAGCCTGCCTGGAAATAACAGACAGTACACAGGTTGAAATTCCAAAGAATATATATTTACCAATATTTCAACATTCGCAGTTAGCAGAAACACGAAACACAAAAAAAAAACATTGCAGCTAGACCTGTCTAAATGTGCACATAATCGTTGGAGCTCATTTCTGCTGTAGTTGGCTGTATCGCTTTACTCACGGTGCTGAATTCCAATCACAAGCCACAGTTCGTACTTTGCTCGAAGAGCGAACCCTCAAATGTACTGAATGCGTCTGTCACTGAAAAAAAATGCAGAGGCTGTTAGATCAGAAAGAGTTTATCCATCACCATAAACATACGTTTTCTTGGAGACCCTCTCGGTAGAGACCGCAAACACAAACGAAATCAAGGGTTTATATTCTTGAGAATGGTAACAGTAGGTGAATCTATTATTAAGCTATAATGATCTAATTTAGTTCATTATTTTTTGTCTGAAACTACGCTTAATAGCTAAGACACCTCGGAAAGTACAGTCACTTCTGTTGGGTCAGATTAACTCACAACAAAAGCTTCTGAGATTCCAAATACTCAACTTTTAGTTTGTGACGGTTGAGACATAGACAATCAAAGAATGTAGAGAGACGGATCATGTGTAGTTTGATAGAATCTGTTCAGTATGTTGTCATGGTTGCTACAGACACTGTGGGCTGAAGGGACTATTCCTGCGTTTTACTTCTCTCTGTGCTGTGTAGGAGTACGGCGAATAAAGGGGAGCAATGTTTCCTTTTTGAGAGTACGTATTTCACACATGGGTAACGAACATCGACAGTGTTTGACCCAGTAAATGCTGTTACGAACCCCGTAGCGGGTTGAAAAGAACCAGCAGAAATGGACACACGTGGAGTCTGAGTCTTCCGTTATGAACTCTATTTTATTAGTAACTACATGAATAAAGTAATATAAAACAAGATATGTTAAACAGATTAGCAGAGTTTATGCTTTTTTGATATATATATATGTGTGTGTGTGTGTGTGTGTGTGTGTGTGTGTGTGTAAATAAGGATCTCAAAGCTTCCCAGCTGATGTGGTCAGGTGATACAGTAATCGGGTGGTTACAGTGGTTACATGTAATCGGGAAAGAGGAACCTGATTAAAGTGAAGTGGGCTCCTGTCAAAATTGGTCGATTATCAGAGCGGAGCGGCCGTTTCACTTTCACTAGATCACCTCAATCGATGGAAAAAAGTCGTAATCACACAACATGAATGGAAGAACAAGGACTGATGGTGTTTGAATCAATATTCACTTTCTGAAGTAAGAATACCAACCCCTTATAACAACACAATGCCCATTGTTCGCACGTTCACAAATATTTCGCTAAATTAAACGCAATCTGACAACACAGGAATTGCTCATACTTCTAACGTAATTGATCTGTATGTAATTTCAAGATCTTTATATTTGGGTCTGTTGAAATATGTCCCTGTGGAGTTACTAAATGGTATTAAAACCCCAGGCCTGTACGGCATCAACATTTTATTCAGCGAGATTCACTGGTAGCACAGGGAGGACAAATCACTGGACAGAAAAAATATGTGGGAAATGCGGTATGGGTACAGGGATGTGGAGAAATTATTGTACGTGTTTATTGCCTTCATTGGATTTGCTGGCGAGGGAGCTGAGCAATTCGTGTTTGGTGTTTCGGGGTGTTAATCGATGTGAACCTGTTTATTACCAATTTACAATCTCCCAACGTGCTGATCATTGCACAAATATCCGCCAGTGATACTGATCACGTCAAATCATCCATCGGATTTTTATTATTTAATGCCAAGAGAAAGTGATACTCTATCTCTCCTCTAACACACGGAACTGACTCGAGCCATGTTCTCGAATGATGTCTTCCCCTGAGTGGTACCCGTACTGGGGACAGTCAGCGCTCTAGAAAGGTGTGACCGGTTGGAAAGGTGTGGCACTTTCTCCGTTATTGATCAGAGTGAACAGCTTGTCCTGTAATGGCATCTCGCCCAGAGTTGTCCGAATACTGGGGTCAGGCAGTCATCCGGAACAGTGAGACTGGGAGGGATTTATTGGGACAATGTAGCACCAATACTGGCGGGCAGGCAGTCCTCTGGGAAGTTGTGAATTGGACGGTATTAGTGGGACCTACTCCAGCGCATTATTACTCGTTTGGACCGGCAGCTCTCCGGGAAGCTGTGACCTATGCTGTTTCATATTTTGCTCTTCATTATTTCTGAGTTATTCATCAGACCAGATGCACCTTATTGGCATCTAGGTCAGAAAGCTTCAAGAGAAGGATTTCAATTGGACTTTGTCCAGATTTGTCGAAGCGTTGAATGCAGAGTTCAACCAGCGCTGGAGACAGGAGCGTTTCTCGGAATAAATGACTTGTAGGGTTTTAACGGAACTTTGTCCAGACTATTCCCGGCGTCCTGGACAGGGTTGATTGGGCAGGTTTTAGCGGGACCTTGTCTAAGGTTTCCCACTGATAGGGACAAGCATCTCTCCAGGAAGGTGTTACTCGGACGGTGTTCGTGTGATCATTTTCGGAGTTGTACCAGCAGTATGGTCTCGCAGCTCTCTCCTGGATGATGAGGTCGGACATCTTACATTGTACAGTTCACTGTTTCTGAGTTATTCATCACAGTGAACAAATGGCCCTTTAAAGACATCCGGTCCAGCTGGGAAACTGTACATGGGAGGGTCACAGTGGGAACCTGTCCAGGGCTGTGCAGTGTATTGGACTGGCATCTCAGTCTCTGTTTGGTTGAGACTAAACCATTTGAATCTTTCCCGCTAAATTAGCTTCTTAACTCCTGAGAACATTCTTATCAATTTTCTCTGAAATAATAAATTTCCTGATATCTCTTCTATACATTAGTGACTAGAACTGCAAACAATATTTTGATTTAAGATGCTCAATGTGGACAACTCTCTTTATAACTCTATCTAGGATATATGGAACCGAGATCGTTCTGGCATGGGGTACCGGTTTCTACTGTACAAGATCGAAAGAAGCTGCAGAGAGTTGTAAGTTTAGTCGGTTCCATTGTGGGTACGAGCCTAAAATGTACACAGAATATCTTCAAGGAGCAGTGTCTCAGTTAGACAGCCTCCATGATTACGGATATCCAGCATGTAGCATGTCCTTTGCTCATTGTTACCATTAGGTAAGAGGTCCAGAATCCTGCAGGCACACATTCAGCGACTCAGAAACAACTTGTTCCCCGCTGCCATCCAATTCCTAAATGTACATTGAACCTATGAGCACTACCTCTATTTCTGTTTTTTTACACGATTGTTAATTTGTTCAATATGCATGTACTATAGTTCAGTTACTTCTTTATTATTATTATTATTATTATTATTATTATTATTATTAATATTAATATTGTTATTATATATTATTTTTCTTCGTTTATATTATGTATTGCATTGAGCTGTTGCTGCTAAGTTAACACATTTCAAGACACATGCCTGAGATAATAATCCTGATTTTGGTTCTGATTCTAATTCTGATCCCCTCTGTTGACCCAGGCACCTCCATTCCCTAACACGTACCGTGAATGTCATAGTCTGCTTACTGCGACCAAAATGCAAAAGCACACAATTGTCTGCAAGAAATTCCATCTGTTATTCCTCCGCCCATTATTTTCCAGCTCTTACTCTCGAGCATTGAATCGATGTGGCATAAGGAAATGCAATTTGCCACTGAAATCTTTTATTCTGCTCTTTGACTGTTCATCGGAAGTCGGGAAAACTTAGCAAGTGTGCATTCATGTATATGATTATGTAGTTCAAGTGTTATTCTGTTGAGAAAATAAAAGTACTTGTTGGTAAATACAGACTTTCTCTGTGCCTAATTCGTCATTATTACAAAGGTAGATCCCTACAAGAGAATTGAGGCCGCTGGGTGAGCTAGTGTTTCATTCTCCGTTTTGTCAGCAGGAGACTCGAGCTGGACGACGTGAGTGAGAAGCAGGGAGATCTGGTGATGGGTAGATTGCTGGCACAGGGGAATTCGACAATGCGGGAGGACTTTCAACGTTTTGTTACGTGGCGATTCATCCAGAAGCATCTGCTGGGGAAACAGCCACACGACCGGGAAAATCCTGCACGCACCAGCAGTGAAGGCGGCGAAGCTCTTTTATAATAACCAAAGGGGAATTGTCAGACAGGGAACTTAAACAGCGACTGAAACCTGTAGCGGTGACCTGCCTCTTTGAAGATTTAAAAGTATATTGGCAAAAACAAATATCAAGCGAGAAAGTTTACAACAAAGCCCTATAAGGGCGATAAAAACTAATGCTGAGCGAGATAGTTTACTAGAGGAAATGCTGTTAAATCCGCAGGAGGTAGAACGGGATAGATTAGTTAGAAACCCCAAAGGGAAACGTTGCTGCTTTACAGTGACAGAAAGATATGGATTTGGTCCATATCTGTGAGAAACTTGTAATAGACAGATGAGTGAGCGGGAAGAGGATTCCAATATAGCTACGAGGAAGGAGCCGAGACTTTAAAAAAAAACAGCTATAAATGCGATGCAGAAATCAGTTTCCGCAAAGACTAGTAAGAATAATGATCAAACAATGTACTTGAAACAGACAGAGAAGCTACAGCACCAACTTGCTGCACAGAGACGCTTTTGCTTTTGGATCTGAAACAGGGAAGGAAGAGGAATTATTTGGCTTGATTAGCAGATATAGTGACAAGGGCCGACTTACATTCAAAAAGTCCCTAATCGGCACGATTGTCTCCCGTTGTTATTAATTGAGAGGGAGATGCCGGGGCATGAAATAAGCGACTGAATATAACAGACTCCAACCACGAGGTACAGCACCTGAAGTTTATTGTTACGGATATCGGGACATAAATGCCCTAGGGCCATCCTAGCCAACTGTTCCAAGCAATTAGTTACAAGAAAGAAATGCATGGACGAGACGTTACCGAACAAGGAAAACTGATTATAATGGGCTTGTGTCCGACCATCTACTCTGCTTTGCAAGAAACACAGCGACAGTCTGGGGTAGATGTGAGTAATTAAAGAAAGCCGGACTGACGATTATGGGTAACAACTGCGGGAACCCAATAGACGTACCACAGAATTGTTACGAGAGGAAAGGAAGACACCCCGGTGTTTTTGCGTCCCGTCTGCAGATGGTGATCCAAGAGGTATGTGAATCAAAATTAGATCGCAAACATTTGAAGCCAGCTATATCGCCGTCATTTAAGAAGAATAGAGTGTAAAAAATGAAAATGTTAATCCCAGTGACCCGCCACATACTGACGAATGGGTGCTTAGAAAGCTGACAAGAGTATGGGAGAAGGAATTGTGGAACTAGTTTTAACTTTAGGAATACTCCATGGTACATCGTGTGGCGAAACTCTATTCAGGACAGAATCCCCCGAGGCAGATCATGGAAATTAAATGCAAGCGAAACTCAGAAAATGGAGTTAGAGAAATATTAGAATATCTTAGAATTATCCTTAATGTGGGATTTCTTCCTTAAATTTCTTAAATATTGCTTACTTATCAATGATGAATAACTTCCAACATTTAATTGTCTTTAAAGGCTGAGACACATATTCTGCAATATTATTTGATTGTCACTGACTATTTAAGCAACAACTTAACTCTTGGGAACAGGAGATTTTCTGGAAGGGTTTAAGGTGTAAATGCTTTGGATGTTTTAAATGTGTTAAATGTGGCCACGTGTGGGTTCACTTGGGAAAGTGTGTTTCCGTGAAAGATTGCAAAGGCTGTTTTAAGAGCTTACATATCACGGCCCAGCACATTACTTTTCCTTGGAAAATGTGTAATACTTTTTCAAGTTGACAATTAAGGGCTTGTTCTGAGTTTTACAATTACTTTCGGAAGACTCTAAAGGAAGAAGAGCTGCAAGCATGGATTTTGTGTTTGTTTTCCATGGGATTGAGTTTAAGAGAATGCATGTTCCACATTGCCTATGTGTAGCCTAGGTTAAGATGGCAATTTCTGCATCTCTGTTGATGATACGTGATGCCCACGTTTCAAAGGGAAATGAGAATTTAAGGAAATTCCTTAGTGGTCGGCAATGAAATCTGGAATTTGAATTTAACACTTTGCGAAGATTTGGAAAATTTGGTGAACAATCCTGAAAACCGTTTTACTGACAAAACAGCTGTATTTAAAAAAAGGAAAAGTTTCTAACGTCTATTGCTTTATTGATTTTGAGTTTGAGATTCTCTGAAAATAAAAAAATAAATTTGAAGCAAACCGAGGTTTTTTATGTGAAGTGCAAATGAATGTTCAGTTTAGTATAGGACTGCGTTTCAGAACCTATCGACCTGCTGTTAGATGTTCTAATTAACGGCCCCTCATCAGTACAGATGTGTGAGAGGCGAATTGGTCGCACTATATAGGTAGACAATGCAGGTGGCCAGGAATGGTAATGTATAGCTTTAACGAAGGAGCAGAATAACGATACAGAATTTAACAGGATATGGAAAGAAAGCAGCCTTCCCACATATCAGCGGAGCGGCCTTTATAAGCTGCAGATAGATTATTTTTTACGTTTCCCATCGATCCTAAGAAGGTACAAATATATCCGTATTATGGTTGATACTTTCACCTAGTGTGTGGAAGCTTTCGTGGCTAAGATAAACATTGCCCAAGCCACTGCAAAAACCTTATTGGGAAGGGTTTTTACTCTTTAGGGATTACCTAGGAGTAAATGTTCAAAAAACATCTTTAACAGCCAGGATAATACAAGATATTCCGGCCCTTTTTGGGTTCAAGCAGAGTTCCCTAGAACCTATAGACCACAGTCAGGTGAAATTGTGGAAAGAGATGAACCGAACGTTAAAACAAATGATGGTTGAAATAGTGCAACAAAATGGAACAAGAGGGCAGATAAATTTGCCTCATGTACTGATGATAATAAGGAATTCAGTGGCATAAGAGGTCACGCCGGTTATAAACTTATGATGGGACATGAGAGTCTTAAATGAGTTGTTAGGTTTAGATATGTCAGAAACCGAAATCGATCGATCGATCGGACTGTATCAGAGAAGTGGGTACAACAATCGGTAGAGGCAGTGACATTTGCAAACTGTATGGCAGCCCATCAACTAGGAAAGAGCAGGAAACAGAGGAAATCTTGCATGATGGTACCTATCTCGGATAATTCAGAGTCGATGTGCATCGTAAATCTGAATGGAAAGACTGATGATTCGAACATCTTTCCAAGACGATTGTGACAGATTAGATCAAGGAGGATGTATGTCGTTCTCTCATTCTGAGTGACAGGTGAGTTTGGTGAAGAAATTAGAGGAAATGAAAACATGGAAGATCAATCCTGAAATGAAAATGGGAGGGGGAAAACTGATGGATGACTTGAGTCCAAAGACAATTAAGATTCTAGATTGGATTGGCAAGAAAAGGTAGAGACAAGATGGTTTCGTATCGAATCTTGAAACTGCAATTAAAATGATAAATTGCATGTAACGACCTGGGGAATATTTCCCTGCTAATGTCGTTGTTTCTCTGTCGGAGACTCCGCTATTCATTGGATGAATAACCACCCCTGAAGGGGAAGAGAAGTATGGGACCTAGGCGGAGCAGACCTCTCAGTTTTTAGATGAGTGGCAGTGCTCTGATGGCGTAAAGCGACAGAGTTTGATCGAGAGTTTGAGTGCACGGTTTGGTGAAGTGAGAACTGTCAGGTCCCGGTATCCCCTAGCAACCACGACCGATTACACGAAAACACTGGAAAATTCCTTTGTCACGACAAGAATCCCAATGGAGCTCATGACGGTGATTCAAAACATGCGTCAGAGAAGGGGGAATTGGAATTTCCTGCTGGAGTACTTGGGAGGTCCGAACTGTAGGAGCCGTCGGTAGTGTTTGTCAGAGATACTACGAAGAGCGATTACGCTTTCAAGCGGAGGATGTTCCTGGCGAATCTGTTTCAGGTGAGTGCAATGTCTAGTGTCCCTGTGAGACAGTCCAGGGTGAAACAATAGGAAAAGTGGGAACGTTGGCCGCTGAGCCTTTCAGCTTCAGGAACTCTCGTCTTCCTGCGGGTTAGAAGAAGAGGTTGGAAGTGAAGACGTTGAAGCTGGAAGTTTATTTTTCCAATGACGAATTTAATGTGGGTTGTTTCAAGAGCGCTCGTCACAGTATTCGGCAGACTGAGGACACCCCATTCAGAGAGAGGTCGAGCAGACTGGCCGCTGCAGAGGTGGAAATCCTTCGGTAGGACTTGTGTAAGTTGAAGGAAGCTGGCATCATCACCGAGTCCCGAAGCCCCTGTGCGTGTCTGATAGTGGTGGCCAGCAAGAAGAATGGGAAGGTACGGATGCACGTGGACTACAGGACTCTGAGCAGAATATCGAAGATGCACTGCCCTGTCTGCGTCACACGAAGTGTTTCAGTGAGGTAAACATGAGCAGTGGATATTACAAGATCGTCAAGAGTGAGGAAGACAGAGTGAAGACAGCATGTATATTTCCCCTGGATTCTTCCCGTTTGAAAGCATGGCCCAGGACGTATCGAGAGCCCCTGCAAACTTACAGCGAGTCATGGAAAAGACCGTGGGGTATATGAACGTGCTTGAATTGTTGTTTCTGGTTTACTCCATAATGATTGGGTAGAGTTTAGAAGAACAAGAAGCGAAGATCCTGAAGTTGCTGGGCTGCCTGAAAACTGTAGGGTTAAAACTCTCCTTGCACAAGTGCGAGTTCTGCAAGACGTCTGATAGCTATGTTGGATATACAGTCTCAATATGGAGCAGCTACAGTTCCGGATAAGAAAGAGGCGTTGACCATCTGGCCAATACCCTAGACGGTGAGCCCACGGCGCTCATTCCTCAGATTCTGTGTTTACCATTTGAGTTTTGTGAGGGGCTACGCGTATGTGAGTTACCCGCCGAACTAGCTTCTCTGTGGTTAACTTCTCCTTAGGGAAGAAAGGGATGAGAGAAATTGAGAGGAGGGTTGAGAGCGCCTTAGACCGTCGGAGCCCTTTCGACCGTGGTAGTATGCGAAATATCAAAATCCTTTCAGTCTCTAAAGTAGATGCTAGGCAGGCCCGGTGCAGAATTGCTATCCCTGCTTCCTGTATTGCTGCTGCCTATGGATGCCAGCCGAGAAGGTTTATGAGACGTCCTGTATCAGGGTCAAGACACCGGGTTTACCCGTTGCTGTTGTCGTTCTCCGAGAAAATAAAAACAAATATCCCGCGAACAGATATAGTTTTTTGGGGTTGAAATGAGCTGTAGTGGGTAGGACGAGTGGCTACCTCCATAGTCCCAAGGTTGACGTGAGGACGGATAACAATACCCAAAATTATATCCTGATCACGGCAAAATTGGCTGCCTCAGGGCATCGGTGATTGGCGGCGTTGTCATCCTGTGATTTCAGACTGTATTACCGGCATGGAAGCAGAAACAATAATACGCATGTTTTGTCCCGACGAGTGCTTGAGGGGCTGGACAGGGACGAAGAGTGCATGGGGGTGAATGCCATGTGTCGGTTTGCCCGCAGGGTGAAGATAGAAGGAAAGTGGGGGCAGGATCCAACAGTAGATCAATTTGGAGCTTCTTATGACGTCATTCTACAAGTATATCCTAACCTGACCATTCCGCAGACAAATCAATTGCCGGAATTTAGTTCCGGTGAAATGGCAGCTGCACAACGAGATGACTGGGCTTCAGTAACATTTAGTTAGCGGGGAGAATATCGACATGGCGCAGATCGAGAAATAGAAACCCGCCGCGGTGCCCCTATTATTAGCAATATGGCCGCGATTGGAGTTGCGGAAATCAGATCACGTCACTTCCGGACCGACCTCGGCGTTCCCAGCTGTTTCTCGGAGTATTCGGAGTATTTTATCGGAGTCACCTTTAAAGTTCAAAGGTTCACTTAACGTCAGAGAAATGTATGCAATATACATCCTGAAATGTTTTTCTTTCTTAACAACCATGGACGAAAACAGAGAAGTGCCCCAAAGAATGAACGACATTAAATGCGAGAACCCCAAAGGCTCCTGCAGCTCCTACCCCAACCACCTGTTACTGGCTGCAAGCAGCAGACTTTCCTCCCCCACCAGCTAAAAAAATCTGCGCCCCCCGCCGAGCACTCAAGCGACAGCAAGGCAACAGAAAACATAAGGACTTGTAGTACTCCAAAGACTACGTAGTGCACCCGGCATTCGACAATCCACAGGCTCTCCCTCTCCCAAATATGAGGCAAAGAGGAGCCTCCGTTTCAAAAAGAGAGGGTAGACTTAACAAACAATTTACTGGCTTACGATTTTTAAAGGCTGTTGCGTCACTTTTTTCCGAGAATAAAGATCTCGGAGCTCTGTCACACAGCCGAAGAACATCCGACTTCCCCGAGGACACACGGAGCTCCTGCCCTGACACGGATCATCATTCCACCCGTCTCCAGAGCCCCGAGATCCCAATCCTCCAAAGACGGGAGGACCTCTTAGGGCGAGCCTTTGGCGTACCAAACAACCGCCCGTGGTGAAATCAGAGAGCTGGTCCATTCCCGCAAATAACTGTAGTCAGTGTCTAACCCCAAGCCCGGGAATTCAAAAGGATCATCCCGCAGGAAACAAAGTAATAAAGGGAGTTTCACGTTCCATCGCAATAATACACTAATACGGTCGATATTTATGGGACCAGCTTTTACTGAGTTCCCACAGATTACTCTTTTGATTGCAGACACGACATGAGTTCTGTAGGAGGCAAAGGAGATAATCCATCAATGGACTAAGTGCGCTAAAATTATGAATTTAAATTAATTATTAATAAAGCAAATATCAAGAACATGAGTTCTGGATTCCTCTCATGTGATCTCATTGTGGGGGTTAATGATATTATCGCCTCTACTGGAGGATCTTGATCATTTACGAGTAGAAGTATTGCGGAACCTGGTGCTATAGGATTTGAAGGTCCTGTCGCTCCTTCTTGAGAGCAACATCGAGAAGTGAGCATCACCGGGTTGATGGGCGCCCTTGATGCTGAACGCCGCTTTCCTGGCAGTTCGCTCCTTGCAGATGTTCCCAGTGGTGGGGCGGATGTACATCTGATGGACTGGCTGCAACCCCACATTTTCATTGTTTATTCTGTTCAGGGAACTCAGTGTTTCCATAACAGACAATGATGCAACCAGTCAGGGTACTCACCAATATGCTTCTCTGGAAGTTTCCCTAGTTTTCAGATGACGCGCTAAATCTGCACAAACTGACATATCTCTAAGACTCTAAGACTTCTAGACTTAATATCTCTAAGACTTTCCAGAATATGGCGGAAAAATCTCCTCTGAGCCTCTACGTTAAGGATCTCAGTTAGAATGAGGGTATTATAGTTCCAGATGAAAATATACTCCAACATCAGGCCTTTTTGACAGAAGCGGGAAGCAATGGTAACAAATTCACCACAAGCTTGAATTTATTAGTGGTGTTTCTACGGTGTTTACAATGTTGTATAGTATATGCATGAAATGCTTTGGGATTCCCGATAATACTCTGCACTCTAGTCATTTCCTCGTCACTATTCACTCTCCCAATTCACGATATGACTTGCTTGTTGATTCCTTATGTTCCTCGAAGACCCAGTACAATTTCAGCATCCCAAACTTTACATTGCCTTCTCATATTACTTGTATTCTGAATATCCCCCTCCTGTCCGTCCCTCTTCCCTCTCTCTCTCTCTCTCTCTCTCTCTCTCTCTCTCTCTCTCTCTCTCTCTCTCTCTCTCTCTCTCTCTCTCTCTCTCTCAGTCTCTCTCTCTCTCTCTCTCTCTCTCACACACACACACACTCACACACACACACACGTGCACACACACACACACACACACACACACACTCACACACACACACACACACACACACACACACACTAGTAAAGAGCCATGGAGATTTTCTTTTCCTCTGCGTCCTGAGAATCTGTTTATTAATTCTGGAACTATGACACATCGTAACACAGTCCTTATTCAGGGAAATCCGGCATTATTTCCACCAAGTGACTCACTGCTGACGTAATGCTAAACAACGTTGCTATATTTCTCAGCAAAAGTGCCCGACATTTACATCAGAGCCAGTGGTGTTGAATTAAAGTGTTTGTTCAGGTAATTGTAACTAATGAAGTTAGTCAGGAGGTATAACCGTATCTCTGGAGTATAAATCAAGGATATTCTGAGTGCAGCAGCTCAGAGCTTCCTGCGGGTGCTGTGAATTCACGAGCAACAAAAGCGCGGCTCTCACTGAAATGGCGTATCCTGTCATCTTGCGGATAGGGGAAGTTTACTATCCTTTTATTTCAGCCTTTGGAATTCCCGGTAAGCCGCCGTATCAGCTGCTGTTGGTGGGAACAGAAGTTGAATTCCAATGTTGTAACAGTTTCTGTCTCCGGATTCCACTGCCCTTCCCGCAGTCTTCCTGTCTTCTGCATTTCCATAGGAATATGGATTTTGGGAATCTAGATCTATAAACAAACCGATGTTGGAATTCAGCGATTCCGCCATCATCTATGGAATTCACCGGTCGGGTTGGGATCTCTCTGCCGCTTCTGTTCAATAGTGTTACTGTCCGGGTTTCTATGTTTTTGGTCCAGTAGCGGCTGCAACAAAATTGCAAATATTGTGGAGGCTGTGCCGATTGATTGTCTGCATTTGTAGGTGAACGGAAGTGTGAGCTATAATAATCAAGTCATCGACTGGTCGTAGCACTTTAGCAAACGCGAACAATTGCATGTTGTAGCTTGAAACGTGAGTTCTTTAAATGTGCGCGCTGTGACTGAATGTGAAGTAGGTGATGGACAACACAATGAAGTCCTTGCAGACCAAATTAACCCTACAGACTTGTCACTTCATTGCTATTAATTCTGTGAAATGTTTTCTATTACATCAACGTCTGACACCGTTACAGATATCTGAATGTAAGACAGCGTTTGTCACTTGACGATGAATTTCTCTCCCGTGTTCCCTGAACTATTTTCAATGAGAAGTTTCATATCTGTCCCTCAGCTTCTTTTCAGATTTCCTGTCAATATGGTCTCAGCCATAGATTTGTTGTAATGTCAGGGAGGTGGCAGATGCTAGATAGGAAATACGGAGAAAGCTGGAAGCACCGAGGCCCAGTCCGCTTGAACAGAAAGGGAAACCTTAACCGAGGTTTCAGCGGCCTCTGAGAACATTTATGAGAAGAGCCACGTTAAGCGGTTTACCACATATTCCATTTTGCCTAGATGATTGTTTCCAGCATTTCCAGATGTTTATTCCGTCCTTCGGCTGTCCTGTCGCTGGCAGCGAGTGCCATGGAAGTTGATGATTGTCTAATGGAAGAATCCGGCAATGAGAATCCGAATTTATCCTTTTGTGTTTATGAGGCAAGCAGAAATTACTCCATCCAGTATGGACTCTGAGTAGGTAATTGTCCAGTTTCAGCTTTCCGCTGCCACTTCACATTTCGGTCATCAGTAAGGAATCCGTACACAGATCACATTGATTTTACTGTATAAAGTCCTTCTTTATTCCTCCAGCTCTGCGTCCTCTTTAGACCGTTCCATCATTAAACACAACAAAGAAATGGAAATATTACGTGCTTTCCCCGGCCCCACCCCCACACTGCTGCATTGGCTTCTGCTCAGTTTTTTTTTTAAACTTCCTGTTCTCTGCTTTTCTTCCAGCGAACCTGCTGGCAATTGTGATCCTGTGCCGGGGAAATTGCGGTCTGTCCAAATGTGTCACTCGCTACTTGGTGGGAATGGCCGCGGCCGATCTCCTGGTTGTCATCTCCTATCCGCTGCTCATTTGGACCGCTTGGATTTATTTTCGCCAATCTTTCCTGTTCATCACTCCTGTGTGCCGACTCGGTGCATGGTTAATTTTTTCGAGCACTGCGACTTCAGTCTGGCTGACTGTCGCTTTCACCGTCGATCGATGTGTTGCTATTTGCTGTGAGAAGCTGAAAACAAAATATTGCACCGAGAGAACGGCGGCTGTGGTTATCGGGACAGTGAGTGTGCTGGCGTGTTTGGAGTGTGTCCCCTGGGGCTTTGTGTACAGACCTCTGGTAATAATTGACGGTGTTCCGTGGTATTGTGTTTATACATCGAGCTACAAAAGGTCTCCCTCCTGGGCGGCATTTGCAATGATTCATCGTATTCTAACCCCTTGTGTTCCCTTCTTTCTAATTTTGCTGTTCAATATTCGGACTGTCAGGCGGATTCTAGCGGCCAGTCGAGCCCGCAGGGGCCTCCGGGGACAAAAGAGTGGAGAGAATGACAAGGACCGGGAGATGGAGAACCGACACAAATCCATCGTTTTGCTCTTCAGCATAACCAGTAGTTTCATATTGTTGTGGGTAACACGGCTGGTATTTTACGTCTATCAACGGGTTTCAATGACTTTTGTTTATTATTCTGTCACCGATCCCCGTTATATCACAGAAGAGATTTCGGGAATGCTGCAGATTCTTAGCTCCTGCACCAACACTTTTATTTACGCCCTGACTCAGAGCAAGTTCCGAGAGGAACTCGGGAATATTCTGAAATACCCATTGAATCCGATTATGAAACTCATTAAACGTTAGAAATAAATGTTGTGCAGTATTACAATCCTGCTGCCTTTATTTTCTTATTCTGTAAACCCACTTGTGGGTAATTTAAAGCAATGTTATGTACTGAGTTATAAAACTAAAACAGGAGAAAGTCTGCAGCTGCTAGAAACAGAAAACAACACACAGAATCAGAGTTTACCCTTTACTATAGTTGGTCTCTGGTCTGCTGCGTTCTTTTAACAAACAAGCTGGAAAGAAGGGGTTCATGCCTGGTGCCAGAATTGCCGTACGAGGTGCAAAATGAATAATTTGCACTCACTGAAGTTCATTAAGGGAGAGGACAGGGAGGAAAGCGAGGGGAAGAATCCTGTATTCTCAGCGGGTTGATAGTAAGGGGAATGTTGTGTGGGCTCCAAGAGCGTCAAGGTGGTAAATTATTGTCAAGTGCCAGTGCCGGGAGCAGTGAGGGGATTAGGAAATCAGTGTAGGATTCCCCTCTGGCTATTCCCCTTAGTATACCTCTTTGGATTCTGCTGGGATCATCATGCATATTGGTATGAATGACATATGCATGGAAAGGGGAAGAGGTCCTGTGCAGTGCGTATATTGAGTTAGGACAAAGGCTGAAGAGAAGGACATCCAGTGGTAATCTCTGGATTACTCCCTGTGCCACGGGCTGGCGCAGGTAGGAATGGGGTGACCTCATGGATGAATGAGTGGCCTTGAATGGTGCAAAGTTGTGGGGTTTTCAAACACTTGGATCATTGGAACCTTTTCTGGGGAAGGGAATACTGGAACAAGAATGAGGAGTTCACTCCGTCTGTCCCTCATGCTAAGATTTTCCCTCAGAAACCCCTCTAGCTCAAGACCTCCCTCAACTTCAGACCACCCTTCGACATGAAGAGCTTCTTCAATTACCATGTCCACTTAAAATCCCTGAATTAGAACCTCATCCTCAAACCCTCACTCGGCCCATGTCCATCACTGCATCACCAGAGCTCCAACATCCCAGAAGATGAACTTGCAGTAGGTGTGGAGGCCAAGGAGAGCATGAGGGGAGTGAGAATTGGCCACAATGAAAATCCAGTTGTCACTGCAAATTCTCAGCTCCCAGAGGAGTTGATGAGGTCCCTCCCTCAGTCTATCACATTTTTAATTTGTTTTATTGAAGAAATGTCGCAATATCCGAATACGTAATACATTACTTTGTCCTCCATTTTGCCTTTATATTTTACCCCTAAGCAAAACTCCCCTCTCCAGCCCTCCCCGAACGTACCATGGCATCACAATACAAGTGCTGTGCGGACATTTCACAGCCATATCTCCAAATTACTTCAAGACCAAGGCCCACACCCATCCACAACACATCAGATGATCCAGAATACCCTCTTAAGCAATTCCCTCACCTCAGAACCTCCCTCCATTTTCAGGCTGGTCAGTTTAGCTGACCAATGGTTAACAGCCTCTTTCTCCCTCCATTCATCACTCCTCACTGTCCCTCTCTCCTTTCGCTTCAACTACCAGTTCATCCCTCCTTCCTTCCTTCTCAAGTTCCTCCTGAGTCTCTCTCCCCACACAGTCTCACCCTCCACCCCCAAGAAACCCTCATTAAACATCGGATGCCCGCTCACCTCAGACTCCGTCCCCTCGAGACCCTCACTCAAATCCGGAGGCTACCTCACGTCAGACATTCTCCGTTCCCCAAGACCCTGACTAAACTCTGGACGCTCTCTCACTTCAGAAGCTTCTCGGACACGGTCAAACTGAGAAGCGCGGAGCGGATTCGTGCAACCAACAGGAGTTCTCTGAGCAAGGGTGGAGAGAGATTAGAGTTCGCGCTGTGGAAGATGCCCCTGGCCAATAGTGGAGAGAGATTGGAGCTCGCGCCTTGGGTGGGGCCAGGCCAGTCCTGGAGAGTGTTTGGAGCTCTCGCATTCGGCGGGATTCCCTAACCTAACTCATTGTAGAGGTCAGCGCGATGATCGCGCGATGGGCGGGGCCCCCTGATCAACGATGGAAAGTTCTCGGAGCACACCACAGGGGAGAGGTTACTAGATATTAGGGGACGCCTGCCCTCGTGTCTCTCCGTCCCTCTGTGATGGGTGGGTGTTCGGATCTTCCCTCTCTCTGCTTGGTTTCACGTCAGTGAGAGTAAAGTTCCCTATGATCATACTCCCGCAATCAAACAGTGAAGCTCCCTTTCCCAGGGGTTCCCAGTTTTATTATTATTTTTCTTTACCATGAACCTCTCCCAGAAATTGAGGGGTCCCTGGACCGAGGTTGGTATCTTTTGCTTCTACACGGTCCCATCAAACACGCGCGCAATCTGACACACGGTGTCTGCAATGTCCAATCGCACTCTTCTAGGAGCTATTCAAGCTCCTTACACAATATCCCATCACACATTCCTGGATCAGACACAGTGAAGCTGTTTTTACAGGTCCAAACACACAATACCGATGTCAGACATAGTGAAGCTGCCTCTGCACAACACCATCACATACTTCCACAATTAGATATATAGTGAGGCTCCCTCCATACTATCCGGTCTGACATTCCCGAGATCAGACAGAGTAAAGCTCCCTTTACATTGTCCCATCACATACTCCTGGTGTTCGGCCCCATCAACCCCTTGTCAATCATCTCGCTGAGGTCACTAGGGTGAGGGTTTCAATGTTCAGACACCTCCCCATGACTTGATTGTGCATTAGAGGTCAGTGGATGTGATGAGAGGCTACGTGTCATAGGACAAAGATTTAGAATGACAGCTACAGGTCGTGACAGTTAGAGTGACGGGTCGAGGGACACTTGGGTGAGGGTTAATCATGGGAGCTATCGGTCAGGTTTAGAGAATCAAATTGTCACTGTAACAATGTTCAGGGGCACCACAGAGGTCCACAGGTGCTCCTGCTGACATCATCACGAAAGTGTTTGACATCACCAACTTGACCCCTGACCTGTGGTGAATGAGGGTTGTCACCAGGTGGGAAATGCCATTCCGGAAACACTCGGAGGATGGCTGGAGAGAAGGGGGTGGGGCACATTGCATGATTGAGGGACACGGATGTCGGTACAACAGGGAGCTGGAACTCGAATGGATATTTGGGACGGAATGTGGCCGCTGGGAGTGGGGATGTTCACTGGCAATGAGTGGACTAACACAGTGAATGAGGCAGACATCTGGCCATGGAAAACTGTCCGTATGAATGGGAAATTGCCTTTGGGACTGCCAAGAGGCCTTAGTGAATGGGCCTGGGAAATCGGGAAGGGGATCAGAGGACATTGGGAAGGGCTGGGAATGGAGAGATAAAGGATTGGGCCGGTTAACACCGGGAATGGAAGTGGACATCAGGAATGGGCTGTTCAGAGTTCGTCAGAAAAGGGAAAAATCTATCGGGAATGAAGCAGAGGCCAATAGAATTGATAGGGGGATAATGGGAATGTTGTAGAGGTAATTGAATATATGGCAGAATCTACGGAGGATGGAACAACCCAACCAATTCTAATCCCACTGACCAAATACCATTCACCCTCCCCAGATGCTGACCATCCGAAAAGTATTAGGTCACCATCCTCCTCTCGGGCTCCAGTTGTTGCCTGAACACGATGCTCTACGACTGCAGTGCACCGAGTCTTTCAGCTCATCTCAATGGGTCTAAACCTTACCCACCCAACCCTTAATGAATTCCATCAGTTCCCATCCAATCCCATTGGATTCCCACCCTTTCTATTACATCCCATCAGAATCAGAATCAGGTTTAATATCATCAGCATGTGTTATAAACTGTGCTAACTTTGCAACAGCATGATAAATATAGGAAAAATTAATTACAGTAAGTATATACAGTTTATGTATATTAAATGGTTAAATTAAATAAGTCGTGAAAAGTAATAAAAAGCTGGTGAGGTAGCGTTCATGGGGTTAATGTCAATTTAGAAATTGGAAAGCAAAGAGGTAGAAGATTCTGTACCCTTTCTCTGACGGACTAATGAGAAGAGGGCATGAACTCGGTGATGGGGGTTCCTAATAATGGAGGCCACCTTCCAGAGGCACCGCTCCTTGAAGATATCCTGGAGACAGGACAGCCTAGTATCAAAGAAGGAGCTGACTAATTTTACAACCTCCTGTCGTTACTTTCGATGCTCTGTAGTAGAAACCACCCCGCTACGCCCGTCACATAACAGACCTCTCCAGGGTATGTCTGAGGCTAATCACATAACAACTCCTAATGTGGAATGCAACTGTCTTGCCTTTGGTAGATCTTCAGAGTTCTTGAACGTCAGGAAATAGAAATCTCTCTCTCTCTCTCTCTCTCTCTCTCTCTCTCTCTCTCTCTCTCTCTCTCTCTCTCTCTCTCTCTCTCTCCTTTTGATTCCTCTATGAAGATTGATTCATTATCCCTCGTCTTACCCTTCCTCAAGTTTACAATCAGCTCTTTGTCCTTACCGATGTTGAGTGCAAGGTTGTTGCTGCATCATCACTCAAATGAGCGGGTACATCTCTATGCGCTCTCGTCTCTATCTGAAAGCCTGCCATCAATGTATCAGCAGCAAAGTTCTAGATGGCATTTGGTCGATAGCTAGCCACACAGTGATGGGTGCAGAGAGCGTTGAGCAGTGGGCTAAGAACACATCCCTGAGGTGTGCCAGTGTTGATCTGCGGCAGGAGGAGATATAGTTCCATTGGGTACAGATTGTTGCCCTCCGGGTGAGAAATCGAGGATCCGGATGTAGAGCCAGTTACAGGGCCCAGGTTCTGTAGCTTGACGATCAGGACTGTAGAAATTATGGAGTTAAACGGTGAACTATAGTCATCGAACAACATCCTGACAGGTCTCTGCATAGTCGGGGTGTTCTAAGACCGTGCAAAGAGCCATTGAGATTGAATCTGCCGTTAACCTATTGTGATGATGAGCAAATTGTAATGGATCCAGTCCTTGCTGAGGCAGGAGCTGATTCTAGCCATGGCCAACCTCTCAAACCGTTTCATCACCGTAGATGCGAGCTACTGGGTGATAGTCATTAATGGAATTCGCTCTGCTCTCATTGGACACAGATATAATTGCTGCCATTTTGAAGCAGGTGGACTTGGAGCTTATCTATTAGTTATGTAGTGGTGATAATATCGATTTGCATTATGATAGTCCCATCAGTGAGTTTTTCGATGGCGATTGAGTGGGACATTTCATATCGTTGTTGTGTAGTCACCTGGAATTGTGTACCTTTCTGCCAAGATGTTCCCAATTCAATAAATGGAGCAAGTGGTTATTTTGGACATTTTCATTGGGATCGCAAGACTCCATTGAATTGGTAGCTGCACATTAACTGGACGTGCATTTCATTGGATCACTGGAGAAAAAAAGACTGACGTTGGGGGGGGGGTGCGGCTGTGTTGCCTCAGATATGTCGAGGGCTGAGTCTTGGACAAAGGGTCAGCTTGGATGCAATAGCCGGGTGCAGCCATCCAGGGGCTTCTGCTGGGCGCATTGGGGTCGCGCTGTGTTGGGATATGGTTGTTCTGCACGGCTGCTCGGCGCTGTCTGCTTGGAGCTGCTTCCTCGTTTTCATTTCATGCAGTGCTCCAGTGTTCGCTCATTGAAAGAATAAGCTGGAGTGGAATAACTACAGTCATCCCAGTTGGAATTATGCCATATCTTTTGTGACTTTATATTTTTTCTATAATAATATGTGCTATGTCTTTCTTGTAGACCGCTGTGCGCCTTGACCCCAGAGGAACGCTGTTTGACGATATTCATGTATGATTGAATGATAATGAAACTTGATCTTGAACTTCTGCATCCTATCAATCCTGTTGTAACCTATGATCATCTTCCACACAATGTACACAACTCCACCAACCACCAGATTATCTGTAAACTTACTAACCCTACCCTTCCTCTTCCTTATCCAAACCATTTAGAAAGTCCCAAAAACGGGCTGCCCAGAACAGATCTCTGCACATCGTCATTGGTTACCAAACTCCATGGAGAAAATTCTCTGCACAACTAACCTCTGCCTTCTATGGATTCACTAATTCTGCATCTACCAGCCGAATTTCCTAGGATACCATGTCTTCTGATTTTCTGGAGGACCGTCTTATGGTGAATCTTATTAACTGCCTTAGTCCATTTCTACCATTTTATCAATATGCTTTGCCACATTCTCAAAGTGGCTCGGGAGATTTGACGTAACCCCTCACAAAGCCATACTGATGATTCCTGATCAGGTTATACTGCTCTAAATTCTCGTAAATCCTGTCTCCAATCTTTCCCAATAGTTTGCCCACGACTGGAGTAAGACTCATTGGACTATAATGTTCATGGTTATACTGACTCAGTTTCCTGAACAATGGAATAATTTTCCTAACCTCCAGTTCTCCGACACTGCTTCAGTCACCAACAACATTCCCTCTATTTTATTTCAAACACCTGGACGGACGAATCACGACTCTGAACAAGACATTTTTACACTGACTGAAAACTGCGCGCCACTCTTCGCCCTTTTTGATAAAATGTACACTATGAATCTTTGCAATCAGAAATGTAAAAGCACATGTATTTGATTTTATTTATTAATTGAAGAGTCCAATGTAATACAATAGAACAATGAAAATCTTTTGCGTTGCGTAAACCATTACTCGCCTTTATTACAAGTCAATTGTCTATAAACATTGTCCAGATTAATTTCTTATCCATCTGAAAGGAGCATCGTAATCCTCATAAAATCATCCGCATTTTCCACGTCTGGATTTACATGTGATTGAATTCATAACGGACACACAAGAAGCTTGAAATGTTACAAAGACGTCAGTTGTCAGTTCTTCCTTTCTTTCATTTTTAAGCATGTAATTCAACATTTCAGTAAACATTGTAATTGAACTAGTTTTAGCTTTCTCAGAAATGGCAAAGTTGAAGTCACAGTATTGCTGCGATATTTCTGAGGCAGCACTTTTGTTGTATTTTATAATAGTAAATGATATTTTGTTTTTGTCAGTCTTACAGCATTCTCTTACTTAAATTCAAAATTGTTTGCAACAGGGTCAAAAGCTTGACAGTTTCCTAACATCCTCGGGGAATCTATTATGCAAGTTATTATACACACGTTGAATAAATTGAATAACAGGTGCTGTAATCACGTCAGAAGTTCTAGACACAAGCAGATCTTTCAATTTGCCGCTCCAATATACGCTATCTCCGGCAGACTATGAGAGTAACGTTTTATTTTGTTTGTGTTTTTTTTTTGCTTTTAGAGGAAATGTTCAAAAGAGTGACGGATCTGTAAGGAGATTACAGATGGATCGATCAAACCATAATTTTTCTATTTGAGCACTGGATCAAAACATATAACATTGTATAAAAGAAAATTCCAGCTGCGCGACAACAAAGGCTATGTGCATGTGGGCATTTCAATTACTGCACAGCCGTGCATCCACGCAGTTTAGAGAGAATAGTAGAGGCCAGTGATAACTCAAAAAATCTTCTCTGTTAATCTCGACATGTTCGAATTTATTGGCCTGCTTAACTCTGTCCTCAGAAATAACAAGATCCCTATCACTCAGTGATTTCCAACTTTTTTATGGCATGGATCCCGACCATTAACCGACACCAACTCCAGAGACACGTTTTCTTTTCCATCTCTGATCGGTCCAACCCTCATTCTAGTCATCCTGTTATTCTTTACGTAAATCTGGAATGCATCGGGGCTTTCCTTAAACTGACTCGCCAAGGGCCAGTGAAGCCCATTAGTGTACACTCCTAATTCCATTCATCACTTCTTTCCTGTCTGTCTTGTAATTCTCTACTGCCCTGTCTGATCCTTGCTTCCTAGACCTTAAATCAGCTTCGTTCATTCTCTTGTCTAGATGTTCCACATCTATTGTCACCCAGCCTTCCTTCACCCAATCATCCGTTCCCTGCCTCAATGGACAGACCTATCAGCGCCCTGTGCAAGTACTGTTTGAAATATCTCCATGTTCCCATTGAGCCATTCCAAGAGGATATCCGCTCCGAGGATCCAGACTGATACCTTTCATCCATCTCCCACTCCTTCTGGCTCTCTCTCTCTCTCTCTCTCTCTCTCTCTCTCTCTCTCTCTCTCTCTCTCTCTCTCTCTCCCTCTCTCTCTCTCTCTCTCTCTCTCTCTCTCTCTCTCTCTCTCTCTCTCTCTCTCTCTCTCTCTGTCTGTGTGTGTGTGTCTCTGTCTGTCTGTGTGTGTGTCTCTGTCTGTCTGTGTGTGTGTGTGTCTCTCTCTCTCCAAAGTGCCTCTCCTCCCAGTTTATCTCATATCCCGCACTCTGTTTCACACATTCCCTCTGTCATCGCAGTCACCCTTTCCCCTCCTACTCTCTCGTTCTCTTAGTTTTACTTAACGAATCTCTCCTTCGCAGTTACTCTTCCAGGTACCTCTCTCTCCCTGGCTTTTTCCTCCCAGACTATCATCCTCCCTATTCTCTATCTCCCCTTTCTCCTTCTCCGCAGTCACTCTCCCCAGTGTCGCTATCTCCCGTAGTCTATCTCTTCCCAGCCTTTCTCTTCCGTGCTTACCTCCCGCCCCCCCCCCCCATTTTTTCTCTACCCCACTCTTTAAACTTCCTCTCTTTCACCATATCTCTTTCTCCATCATCCCTCTCTCCCCCAATCTCTCCAGCCCATTTACCATCTTCCCTCCCACTTTCTAACCCTCAGATTTTCTCGCAACCCAGTCTCTCTCCCTTTTCTTCCCTGGTAGTCTAACTGCGGGCTCTCCCTCGGCCCCGAATCCCTTCCTTCTCCTTTCCTGTCTCCTCCCACCTTTCTCTCTTACTCCACGATGTCACTCCTCATTTCTGGTTTTCCCTCTCTTCCTACCGGGATTCTTTTTTCCTCGTTTTTATCTTCCCTTCATCTCTCTCTCTCTCCCCGACTCCTTCTTCCTTTGGAGTTGGAGATGTAACAACATACATATCGTCTAGGAAATGTCCAATAACAGACTATAGACAATAGGTGCAGAGGTAGACCATTCGGCCCTTCGAGCCTGCACCGCCATACTGAGATCATGGCTGATCATCTACTATCAATACCCGGTTCCTGCCTTGTCCCCATATCCCTCGATTCCCCTATCCATAAGATACATATCTAGCTCCTTCTTGAAAGCATCCAGAGAATTAGCTTCCACTGCCTTCTGAGGCAGTGCATTCCACACCCCCACAATTCTCTGGGAGAAGAAGTTTTTCCTTAACTCTGTCCTAAATGACCTACCCTTGATTCTTAAGCCATGGCCCTCTGGTACTGGACTCTCCAAGCATCTGGAATATGGTATGACATTGGATGGCTCTCTCTTCCGGTATTTTCCCTTTCTCCTCACCCGTTGTTTCATTTCCCTGAACTCGCCTTCTGCTCGTCTGCTTACCTACCTATCACATCCCTTTGCTGCCCATCGGTTTACCCTTTCCCCCAGAGTCCTCACTCTTTTGGACTCTCTTCTCCAGCCTTTTGTCTCTTCCACTTATCGCCCCACGCCATTTCGTCCCTCTATACATCCACCCGACTCCACCTACCACTTTCTAGCTTATTCTCCTCTCCTCCTTTAATCTTCTTATTCTGGCAGCTTCCCCTTTCCTTTCCAGTCGTGACCTACGGAAATCCTACAACATTTTATATGCGCAGCATGTTGATGCCGTCTATCATATAGTAAGCCAGCTGTCATCAAAATTCGCACTAGCATGAAGCAAAGTAATTCAGTCACCGTACAGTTGACCCTCGAATTGGTGCAAATGGTTAAACGGACAGAGCATTTCCATTCATTGCATTTGTACAATTGTTTGGCAGATGCTCAAAATTGGTATTGTTGTAGTGAGGTAGATATTCATATTTACTTATTTGGCAATCTTAACAGTACGTTTTCTGTACATACAACACAACAATATATATTATGATTATTTTTCCTGGGGTGTTAACACGATGTAATTCTGTGTTGAATGGTCTGAACTGAACGGCACATAAGAAGAGCCTTTCACTGTGTCCGGATGCTGGTTGCAATAATATGCCAATGGCTCGTCAGATATAGGATGAAATTGATCAGACTGTCTGATGGTCAGAGAGGGGCAGATAAGGTCAGTAGTGAAGTATATGGTAATTACCTTCCGATCGATGAGAAGGGCTGGGAGATTCGCAAAGAGTGACGGTGTTCTGGAGATGAAGAGAAGGACTGGAAAATGGAAGTTCAAACGTCAATAAGGTTTTCAGATACGGGTTGATAATGTGATGTTACATACATTCCGAATATCAGTCTGCAATGACCGGAAACGTCATGACATAGTAATATATAATATTACACTAACAAGAGAAAATCTGCGATGATGGAAATGCAGGCAACACACACAGAATTGCGTATAATATTCCTCTGGTTAGAGATCTGCTCATTCCTGCTGGGAATGCAATGGAACCGATGCAGAGGGTTTTCACCAGGAAGGTGCAGAACATGGAACATTTCGGTGGTAGCGGACAATCGGTCATTCTCACCTTGAATCGAGAGAGGAAAATATGCTTCATACAGAAGATTTAAAAAAAGTATTCGTGTTCAGTATGCTAACTATTTATCCATATCAACTGCATGTAATACGATTGGCATAGATTGAGTGGACATGTAAGTTTTAGCGTACGTTAGCGTAATATGTTGACTTTCTTCTTTTCATTCTGATATACTTGGCCACTCGGTTGATCCTGAGTTCCGCTTTAATGTTTAATCCGCTGACATGAGGACTTGAATCTCCGTCGGCCATCTCCTTCGCTGCCATCGTGAGGAAGAGCATGAATGGGAGGAATAGCATTCCGTCCTTCAACTCAGTGACTGGGAATGAACTGTGCGTTTTTGTGGTTGCACCAGCTGAACTGCACTCTCGTTTCGATGGGAACGCCATGTCCTTTCTCGCCCCTGTACGATAAAAATGTAAAGAACGGCCAGTATCTTCCATTCCACAGAGACTGAATAAATCTCTCTGGTCTAATTTATCTTTTAACGTTCCGCAATCTTCATGCTGACAATTTGTACACGTGCGCTCTGGACGCAGGTCCGAGGGGGATTCTAACTTATTTCACTTTCGATGGCGTCTGGTTCTCTGGATGAATGCTATTGGTCTATGTTTCTGTTTCTGACAAAACAATATCTGCTACGTTACTCACGCTGAAAAAAATACTGGGTCATAAAATGTCAAATGCCCATGGACAGAACAGGCCGATCATGGAATGGAATAAAGTGGAGACATTAATTGACATGGCTTAACTGCAGGTCAATCACGTCTAACAATGTGCGCGAGTTCTTCGAGCATGAGCCGTACGTTTTCGAAAGTGGACTTGTGTAACTGCCCAGTAAATACCTGTGTACATATCCATCAAGTTTCCCTTACCCTCCACAAACAAAAACAGAACAGAACTCATTGAGTCCACTTGTAGTGTATCTGATGCTATCCCTGAGTAAGAATCTCTATCCCTGCGTACTAATTTCCATCTCTGAGTAGCAATCTCCATCCCTGAGTAACAATCTCCACCACGTGCAAGAATTTCAATCTCTGAGTAAGAATCTCCATCCCGAATAAGAATCTCCCTCTCTGGGTAAGAATCTCTATCTCTGAGTAGTATTCCCTATCCATTGCCATTGCCTCGACAGAGAAACTGGTGCCATCCAAGTTTTGGTACTCCAGCTCCCCGGATTATGTTTAGATGCTCCTGTCCCTTTAAGATATAGATTGCCAATTAGCCTGCAGCATTCCTTTATTGCAAGTCTGCACTTAAGGTCGACTACTGAGTCCGTAGTGCTCAGATGAGTGAGGCGTTACTCTGCTTCAGCATCACTGATTACATCCGCAGGATCATAAGGCTCCTCTGCCACCCTTTTGTAGGATCGCTGCGACGCTCGTGCTGCAACTGAAACATCCGCGGATACAGGGGCGGCCAGTAGCAAGAGCGAACCGCTCTAATTGTCATGGTCCGGATCAGTATCCTTTTAAATTTAGCTAGGTTGCGATCCGGACCATTGACTCCTTGTCCCCTTTTAATTTCTTTTCAAGCGTCCATTGAGCTTGACAATCAAGGTAATCTACCCTCGACCCGAACAGGCAGCTTATAAGCCCTTGGCTTCAGCCGTTCGGGGCGAGAGTGTTAAAGAAGCCTCCGCAAGTCACCGCCTCCGATGCTACGACAAGCCAAGAGTGATCCAGCCCGCATCGGAGTACCAGCAATTCGCCTTCCGTCGCCAGAGCGTGACCGGGCAAGATCAATCTACTAGGGGTGAGTGGAAGGCGAAGTCCTGAATAGACGTTTATGCCCCCTGTCTATTTCTACCCCGGAAGAAGAGTCCCGGCTCGGTGCCTGAGCTGAAGGCGGAGTTCCGGCTCGATGTCATGCCCACTGTCCGTGTGTGTCCCTTGCAGAGTCCCGGCTCGGTGCCTGAGCTGAAGGCGGAGTCCCGGCTCGATGTCATGCCCACTGTCCGTGTGTGTCCCTTGAAGAGTCCCGGCTCGGTGCCTGAGCTGAAGGCGGAGTCCCGGCTCGATGTCATGCCCACTGTCCGTGTGTGTCCCTTGAAGAGTCCCGGCTCGGTGCCTGAGCTGAAGGCGGAGTTCCGGCACGATGTCATGCCCACTGTCCGTGTGTGTCCCTTGAAGAGTCCCGGCTCGGTGCCTGAGCTGAAGGCGGAGTCCCGGCTCGATGTCATGCCCACTGTCCGTGTGTGTCCCTTGAAGAGTCCCGGCTCGGTGCCTGAGCTGAAGGCGGAGTTCCGGCTCGATGTCATGCCCACTGTCCGTTTCTGTCCCTCGAAGAGTCCCGGCTCGATGCCTGATCTGAAGAAGGAGTCCTGGTTCAAGATTCCTTGTCCTTTAATTTGGTGTCCACGTATCTGGCTGCAGTGATCCATAGTACACAAGTGTCTGCCGGCCGTGCATCAAGGTCCCCGGGTGCAAGTCCAAGGTCCGCGGCTGTCCATGCTCCCCCTGTCCAAGTCCAAGGTCCACGGCTGTCCATGCTCCCCCCGTCCAAGTCCAAGGTCCGCGGCTGTCCATGCTCGCCCCGTCCAACGTCCGCGGCTGTCCATGCTACCCCCGTCCATGTCCAAGGTCCCCGGCTGTCCATGCTTCCCCTGTCCAAGTCCAAGGTCCGCGGCTGTCCATGCTCCCCCCCGTCCAAGTCCAAGGTCCGCGGCTGTCCATGCTACCCCCGTCCATGTCCAAGGTCCCCGGCTGTCCATGCTTCCCCTGTCCAAGTCCAAGATCCGCGGCGGTCCCAGTCCGCAGGGTCCCAGTCATAACCGCGACAATCCAAGTTCCCAATGTCCAAGTCCAAGGTCCGCGGCGATCCAAGTCCCTAGTCCCCTAGTCCGTGTTCCTCTTTGTCCTCGATTTCCCGATCTTCTGTGTAGCGAGTAATAAACGCTATTTTATTATACCTAGGATTGACGTGTTTGTGTGCTGCGTGTGTGTCCTCTCCCAGCACCCTTGTCCCCACCTCGTGACACTAATATTGTTTGATCTTTACGTCCCTTCATACTGTTAACGCATCTTTTCTGCTCCGTTTGTTAGAACATTATAGTTATCTAAGCGCGTGGCGATTAGTTGTATATGCATGCTGTTTCAATTCTATACATCGTCTGTGATAGGACGGTATTTTGATGAATGATTTGTGTTTTCTATTTAGGGTTTTACATTAGGGGATTTTCTGCCTGGATGGGGAAGCGAACTTGGCCTTCATCCTTGGATCGACGGAGGATGAGAGGTGACCTGATAGAGGCGTATAAGATGATGGGAGACATCGACCGTGTAGATAGTGTTAGATACCCCTGGGGTTCATATTTTCTGCGACAACCACTTTAAAATGTCGGGAGAATGATGCTGGATTTTGGGCACTGTCTGTGCTGCTAATGTGAGAGAGAGAGAGACAAAGATTTCCAGTTATGGCTCCATAGCTGATTATTTCCTTTTGCTCCAAGAACACTCTTCTTTGCTCGCTAACCTTGTTGCTGAGACAAGGAGTGGCCCAGTTTGAATGACATGGACATGGTCAGTTGATGCATGGCTGGTACCCCGGCAGGGGAGATAAAAAGCAAGTGTGCTGAGACACTGGCAGACGCGCCACTGGGCACTGAAAGAGTGTTGTGCACCCAAAGGAAAGTGAGGGCTTGGAGGATCGATTCGGTGGAATCGATCAGAGTCTGTCTCTCTGTCTCTCTGTCTCTCTCTGTTACATGGTCGGTACAACATTGTGGGCTGAAGGGGCTGTAATGTGCTCTAGACTTTCTATATTTACATATATTTCTGTCTAAAATTCTGTCACTCTTTCAGGATTTGTAAGAAAATTGCTGAAACACGATAAGGGAAACTAAAGTTTCATACCAATAGCAATGAATATTATTAGTACCAGTATATTTCCAACTGTTGCAATTTCTTATAATCATATTTAGCAAATCGATTGTAATTTCTGGTATTCGCATTTTTTCCACCCGGAGAAGAGTCGTATACTTTGATCATAAATGCACCTTTGAACCTCAAGTCATTGATGTATGGATTGATGTATGATGAGAGGTTGAGTAGATTGGGACTCTACTCTTTGGAGTTCCGAAGAATGAGAGGCGATCTTACTGAAACATATAAGATCGTGAAGGGGCTTGATCGGGTGGATGCGGGGAGAATGTTCGCAATGATGGGTGAAACCAGGACGAGGGGGCATAATCTTAAAATAAGGGCATGCCGTTCCAGGACTGAGATGAGGAGACATTTCTTCTCTCAGAGGGTAGTGGGGCTGTGGAATTTACTGCCCCAGAGAGCTGTGGAAACTACTACACTCAATAAATTCAAAACGGAGATAGATATTTTCCTGTATAAAAATGGCATTAGGCGATACGGTGAGCGAGCAGGTAAGTGGACATGAGGCTAGGTTTAGATCAGCCATGTGATCTCCTGGACCAGTTTTCGATAGCCTGGATGGATCGGAGAGGAATTTTCCAGATTTTTTCTCCTCAATTGGCAAATCGTATTTTTCCCCCGGGTGATCACATGGGTTTGGGCGGGATGAATAATAAAATAAAATGGGCGGCATGGTGCCCTGTTGTTTGGCACTGTTGCCTTGTGGGATTCGGTGAAAACTAGAGTTAAGATTGGATCAGGCATGATCTTGTTGAATAGAGAAGCAGGCTTGAGGGGCCGATTGGCCTACTCCTGATCCTATCTCTTATACCCACGAGCTGAAAGCGAAGATCGATGAGGTGGTTGATCGATCAACCTTGCTTTCATTAGACAAAACTTGCTTTTATCAATCTGAGCATTAAGTTCAGAAGTGAAGAGGTTATGTTGAAAATGTATAAAACTCAGGTTAGGCTATTTCTGGAGTGTCGCCTACCATTCTGATCGCCCGACTGTAGGAACTATGTTGAGGCTTTGAAGAGGGTGCAGAGGAGGTTTACTTGGATTAGAGGGCATGTGCGTTTATGAAAGTTTGGACTAATATGTTTTGTTTTCTTTGGACCGTCAGGAGCTAACGGGAGACATACTAGAGGATGAGTAGATTATGAGAGGAAGAGGTAGAGTAGACAGGGAGTGTCGGTTTCCCTGGCTTGGAGTAACTAGTACCAGTTGCCATGCATTGAAGATGAGAGGAAGCAGATTCTAGAGAGATGTCAAAGTCAAGCTCAAGCTTATTTAATCAGAGTGGTGGATGCCCGGCGTGCACTGCCTGGTATGGTGGTAGAAACAAAAACATTAGAGTCTTTGAAGAGATCAGAAACAGAAAAAGAGGAATCAGGGTTGTTATCACCGGCATGTGTCGTGAAATCTTCTAACTTAGTAGCAGCATTTCAATGTAGTACATAATATAGAAGAAAATGATAGTTGTTAATAATAAATAAACTAACAGCCAAATAAATAAAAAAGATAGAAGATAAATAAATGAATAAAATAAATAAATGATAGATAGATAAATGTATAGATAGATAAATAAATTACAGGATATGTATATCGAATAGATTAAAATCGTGTAAAATGCAGTAAATTTATATTTAATAAATGAGGTAGTGTACACTGGTTCAACGTCCATTTTAAAATCGATGGCAGAGGGATTGAAGCGTTACTGAATAGCTGAGTGTGTGCCTTCAAGCTTCTGTACCTCCTGTCGGATGGTAACATTGAGAAAGGTGCATGCCCTGGGTGCTGGAGGTCTTTAATAGTAGACACTACCTTTCTGAGACACCGCTCCTTGAAGACGTCCTCGGTAATTTGTAGGCTAGTACCCAAGATGGAGCAGACTAACTTTAACAACCCTCAGCAGCTTCTTTTGGTTCGATGCAGTAGCCCCTTCTCTCGCCCGCCCCCTCCACACCTGACAGTGACGCAGCCTGTCATATGTACATCTATAGAAGTTTTTGAGTTTATTGGTTGACATACCAAATCTCTTCAAACTCCCGATGTCGTATAGTCGTTTTCATGTCTTCTTTATAACTTCATCGATTTGTTGTGACCAGGTTAATTCCTCAGAGATCTTGGCATCCAGGAACTTGAATCTGCTCACTATCTCCACCTTTGATTCCTCTACGAGGACTGGTATGTGTTCCTTTGTCTTGTCCTTCCTGAAATCCACAATAAGCTCCTACGTCTTAGTGACGTTCAGTGCGAGGATGCGGCTGCGACCCCACTCCAACAGTCGGCGAACCTCGCTCATCTGGGCCCCCTCTTCTCTATCGGAGATTCTACCAGCAATGTTTGCATCATCGGCAAATTTATAGGTGATATTTGATATGTCCATTTGGTGATTCGCTATGCACATGGACGTAAGGAATTTTGAGGGATTATTAACATGGTACGAAGGACAGATTAGAATTTGAGTGTTTCTGATTTGCTTTTTAGCTAGTACGGCAAAACACTGTAGGCCGAACGGCCTTTTTACGTATATTTATATGATATATGATCTATGATATAGGAATTTCTTCTAATTTTTTTCTTTCCAGATATTTAAAACCACGTGTTTGCAGCATTGGGCTCACGTGGCGCAATCGGTTAAGGCACGGTACTTATGTGGCAGTACACGACGGAGAGATGCCGAGGCTGTGAGTTCGAGCTTGAACTGGAGCACTTATGATTTTAATGCTTGCAATGAATGTGACTGGGCGACTTTCAAGCTGAAAATTCCACTGAAATGCTACATTTAACTTTATGCTTGTGAGACATCCTGCTTGTTATTTGTATTGAGCTTCAGGGCGATGCATCTTTGATGTTGATCTGAGCAAGGGAGCGTGAGTTTACAAGCTTTGCAGGGCATCCTCCTTTATTCACGAAAAGGCAAGTACCCACAGGGATACACGCATTCTCCTTCTTTAGTTGTTTCGTTCAGCTCGCGTAGCCTCACTTCCCGTTCTTGAAGGTGTCTGAACAGATGGTTTCTTTGTTGAAGCAACGCATCACAGGTCCCCCATATTATTGTCTTCTCAATTCAAACAACCAAATGGTGAAGCAACGAGCTCTTCCTTTCTTGAAGTCCTACTTCAGAAATGCTCTACCTGCAATTTACCTTGGTTCGTTGTGTTGTCGATTAAACTCAATGTTTACATGCATCGGCGAATTTTTCAGGCACACGCGAACAAAAGAGATGTTATTCGTAGCCTTAATGACCGTAAATGGTAGCGAGATGCTGGTATCTCACTCCCTCTCTCTCAACGCGAAGCTGCATTATTTCAGGACATAATTAGAAATTAATTCTCCCATATCCCGTGTTCACCAATCCTCTGTTAAACAGAAGACAACTCTCCTGACGTGTTGAGCTTCCGTTTCCAATGGTACCATCGAGCTGGAATGCGTTCCCTCCATTGCGACCTTTGATGTGATCGACCTGCCACTCCGTTCCTGAAGGCTGTTGTTACCAATATAATACACCTTCACAAAAGGTAGTCGAATTGGCCATTGATGTCCCGGTCTGGTTGCGATCCAACGGATCAGATTGGAACATGATCATTAATGAAATATCATACTGATGGTGTGTCGGGTGTTAGGACGGACTCGGTGGGTCGATTGGCCGTGATTCATTACCGACAGCTGGAATCTTCTCACAAGAAACTCTGGCTGGTAAAACTTCCTGCTGTCCAGAAATGTATCGGCACATGGTTCAGTTTCAGTTACATGCTTCTATTAACTTAAAATCCGCGGTGAAGAGAACCAACGATACCGACTTTGACAGAAATTTTAAAGGCGCCGTTGAACTTAGCTCGTGAGCTGCACCGCCACCATGTGGAGACCGATGGAATATAGAGGACAGAAGATGTTTTAATTCTTTGCTTTATAAATGCAACATAGTTCAGTTACCTGTTACCTGCTGCACCTTGACCAACACTCCACAGGAAGTTGTTACTGCATGGCACTGTATATATCGCATAAATTTAATACCTGTCATTGAAAGCGGAGAGGACCGGATGGTGGAGAATTTGAACAGAAGGTCTGATATATGAGATGAGGAAATGCAGTCTGGGTCATCCACGAACCCCGTTATGTTTATATCTGTTTATGTTCTCCTGTAAATTTATATATATATATTTATTATATAATTTGTCTTTCTGTAACTTACCTTTCTCGCGTTTGAAATACAATGTGCTGCTGCTGGAAAGGCAAATGTTTAACAGCGGATGTTCATCGTATTTACACCCTGGATGTCAATGACAAAAAAAAAACTTGAACACAAACTGACAGGTGAGTCTCAAGTTCATCCCGAACACTGGAGTCCAAACAATGTTCTGCCCAGGACTGAACTGGGGATCCCGCTTTATCTCGCTGGTTTTATCTGGTTTTGAGCAGAGTCATTTCCGCGTTTCCTTCACGTAATAAATAGTTGCGCTGATCAGACGGCGTCAATTAAACATACAATGATGATAATTCCAATGCTGCTTGAAGATGCTCAACTGCTCTTCTTGATGTTAAAACAATAAAAACAGAGTTGAGATCAGTGTAACAAGTTTCCAGGTGGTCATTGAAACTGTGCGACACGGGACGGACCAACCCGAGGTCAGAGTGCAATGACGTTTGTTGCCGCCACGCCGCAAACACTTGGCTGCCAAAATCAAAACTCGTTTAACAGAACCCTGACCTGGGCTGAACCTGAGGGTTTCCGGTAAGATACCAGGTTAGCACAGGGAAGGTGAGCGAGACTGACCAGAAATGGACGAATACCTTGTTACATTGTAGTACGGGAACCTGCAGTGGAGACGTTTCAAAGATCCAAGTGCATTTATTATTAGCGTATGTATACATTATACAACCTTGAGATTCGTCACCGTACATGCCAGAAACCCAAAATAATTCGGAAAAACTCCTCCGATCCGCACGCCCCGACTCGTTCTCGTCCTCCTCCCGATTACATCTCGACGGCGGACTGTGGAGAGGGTGTCTCGGCCCATTGATCAACAGCTCAGATCACTGAGCGCTTTGCACGGTTTCTGTGGTGTAGTGGTTATCACGTTCGCTTTACACGCGAAAGGTCCCCAGTTCAATCCTGGGCAGAAACATTGTTTGGTCTTCTGATTTTACGATGAATCTGAGACTCAACTGTTCAGTTCGGATTCAGATTTTCTGTCATAGGCACCCAGAAGTGCAAACGCCATAAACGTTCACATTTCCAGCAGCAGCACAGCGCATTGCATACCTGACAGAGATAAATGACATTAAGTTGAATTAATATAAATTATGCATCCTTTACAGGAGAACGTAAGCAGATTTAAACAAAAGGAGGTTGGTGGATTTTAAATCGCTTTCTTTGTCTTCCCTCTCCCTCTCCTTCCTGCAGCAGGCAGTCAGGATGCTTTGAAATGTGCGTATCTAGAAAGTTCTTAGGATTTGGGGACCCAAACGCAATTTCTTCAACCGTTTTAGGTGAATCAGGCACTTTTTCATCACACAGCTGGCATGTACAGACCGTGTGAGATCTTCCGTGCTATTCAGGTGAGGAACATAAAGCTGTTCACACTCTCTACCCCAAAACTACTGATGTCAATAGGACTAGCCTGTCTAGAGGTTAATGCAAATATCCAATCAGTCAATCATGTGGGAACAGTTCGATGCATAAAATCATACAGACGTCGTTAAGAGGTTCAGTTGTTGTTCGCATCCATCTTCAGAATTGAGACGAACCGGGATCTAAGTGACTTTTCCTCTAAATGATTATTGATGGCAAACTGGCGGGTTTGTGTTTCACAAAACTCACTGTTCTCAAGGTATTTTCATGCACAACTGTTTCTATGGCTTACAGAGAATTGAGGGGAAATAAGTGAACAGCATTTCTATGGGCGAAAACTGCCTTTTTAATGAAGGAAGCCAACTGCTTCAAGCTGACAACAGCAATAGTAACTCGGATAACCAAAGGTTACAAGTTAAATGAAGATGAACAATTGTGAACTCAGGATATATCGAACATTCAAGCGAATGGTCGACAGAAACGGAAGACCACAGCGATATATTCTGTGGTTTAGTACAAGAGTAATCGAATGATAATGCCACTGAGTCCAGGTGTGAAGCTTATGAGATGGGAATGTAGTGTCTGCAACATGACACAGTGAACTTGATGTGATGTTGAATCCTTGTCCAATGGTTTTATATGGGAACAAATGAGCTCACTACAACTGAAAGGGCAATCGAATTCCATGCTCTGTTCTCCATCGATGAATATTGCACATGAGTGAACAGAAGGAAGATAGCGATCTCACGAATGCAAAAAAACAAGATAAATTGGACAGCAAGACAACAATGATAATAACTGCTGTATCGAAGTTTACTTCACGACCTTTATATTTCCGTAAGAGCGATGTTTGGATATAATTGTACAGGGTTCAACAAAGATCCGTGCTGTAGTTCTGTACTTAGTTATATTATAATTGTCAACGAAATGAAGGAAGTATTGGGTGATAACACGGCGGTTCAAGGGGCTCACTCACCGCAATGAGAAGATTTTCTTGACCCGAGTAGCTATAATCGAACTTCTAATCCGAGAACACTTTAAATGAGATCGATATACTCTAGAGTTTAAAAGAACGATAGATATTCATATTGAAATATGTGAAGTCGTTAAGTGAATTGCATTATACATACTGGCAAGTTTAAAATCACAAAATTCGGACTCTTCGGAAAGTAAGAGTAGAAGAAGTTGCATATCCCTTTCTGAAATTGCGTGGCTGATTTTTCAGAGGAAGTCGTCAGCATTTGGGGAAATCTCAGGGAAAAGGCTCTCTGAGGAACGAGCATAGAATTATAGCTGATACATGTCTCAATGGGATCATAGTGCTCTTTGGTGCAGATTTGATAAACATTCCTTTCTGCTGAGTAATAATGCTATATTTCCTTTGCTTCCTCCTAAAATGTTAGTCGATAATTTATCTGCGGCCGCGTAGATTTAATTTGCTGTCCAGCACTTCTTCAAAAGCGGTCTTACATAATTGATCGGCATCGGCAGATCACAACCAACATAGAAATATTGCATAGTTCTCCAGTAGAGGATTTTACTGGCTCAGAAATTAATTAACAGCACTGTTGGAAATGTAACAAAGTGATGGAAATATTGATGGTGGTCTTATTTACCAATTTATTTGGCTACATTATGTTAAGAAATAGGTGTTTCCACTGTGTGTATGGAAAGAAATATTGGAATACAGCATTTAAGAAGGAAGTAGAACTTAGGACATTTTGTGTAAATGAGGCATTTTGCCCTCTGACAATAGTGGAAGTTCGCCAAATAATAGTCCGTAAACATCATGGCTGATGTCACGGTACCTTTGCAATAAAAGTATCTTAAACAAAGAAAGATCAACACCTCGAGATCAGGATTGGCTGAAAGTTACAACAGTGCGAGGTAAGTGTGAGGAGTAACGACAATCTTTCAGAAAGCAAGAAAACAGAGTACATATAAAATGGAGAAATCAGAGTACAAGTTAGAATAAATAAGTGAAAATATAAACACTCCTGCCGGACGAAAATCAATGAAGTACTCATTACAAAGATGGAATGCAAATAACAGGAAATACATGGAATCGAATTCCTTAGAAATCGCCGATGGCATTTCAATGTTTTATCACTCGGGAGGAAGTATTAAATCTAATCTTTCGCTGCCTTTGTGAATGCAGAACCAAAGGTACAGTGAGAGATCTTTTGATACAATTAGTTACAAAAGCAAATAAAAATTACATTTCTTAAAAAGGAATACTGATGCGAATATCGGGCATATTATCTGCGTTCACCCGCTTTGGAGATAATTGTTATTGGCTATACACATACTTGGTGCAGCGTCTCTGCCTCCCAATATTATGAGCAGAGGACAGTAACACTGGGACGTGAAGACTACAGTAGTCTAGCGCTATGTGCTTCGGAGCATGTCCGTGATGAAAATAGGATTTCCCAGCCGTAGGAAGATTTGGTAAGATTCTAATTGACTCTTAATAGTAATGTTCCAAGTCTCTGTTTGTTTGTGTAATTTGGTAAACACAATGACTGAACTGACAATGTGACCATTTCGGTGTCATAAATTGGAAATGAGATACAAACATGAGACGAGCAGTGACAGTGAACGAACGCGATAATCAGCCCGCAATGAGATACGGCGTGGAGCAGTTGAGAATGCGAAGAAGATTCCGATCGTCAGGAGATGGAGAACAAATCACAACACAGCGCTCTCAAGAAAATGCGCTTCAATTATTTTAGTGATTAAAGTTCCTGAATACTTTACAGCAATGTTTAGTTGCTCCTGTAAGTTAGACAGCGTCAGCACGTAAACAAATGTATTTCTGCAGCAACTGAAATTCTGCAGTAAATACTCTAGCATTTGAAATAGCATTTCTGATTCATTTCTTTTGGCACCTCTGATGTGATAGCAAAATCCTGAAACGTACGTCAGCCACAAGAAGATAAAGCTGCCAGAAATGCTGAAAAGTAATGTCACTGAACTCTTCCTGCTCTCCTTCACAAGATCCTTCAAATCACTCCCCATTTATTTCACTCCTCAGCCCCTTACGGACACGATTGGCTTCCGAATTGTATCTGACTGTCAGGGCGTTGCGCAGCAATAAGAAGTCGTGGAGTAACAGTGGTGTCTAACCAGTCAAATCCCACCCACACGGGATCTGCAAAGTAACTGCCTATCGCTACCTGTTTTCCAGGTTCATATGCAAAATAGATGGGTACGTCTTTCAGACAAAGAAGAACACCAGCAGAGGCTCGAACCGTCGCCGCAGCTTTCCCGGTGCAGCAGGAGGTCCTGAGATTTCGGCGACACGTGGCAACATATCGATCAAGAGTGAAGGTGACGGTAAAGCAAACTGAACATTCTGCACGAGTGAGCACTATGACCACCCGACACACAGTGGCTATATCCAGGAAGCACACTGGAAAATAATGAGAAATTATCTGGTCCAAAACAACTTCAGTAATGATAACCTACAGATGCGTCGGTGCCATGGCCACCAGGTCGCGAGGGCTGCACTTGGCGAGGCCGCACTTTCCTCGCGATACGATTACAATCGCCAAAAGATTTACTAGAGAAAGAGAAAGGGACACATATTAGACGAACACTGCCGCTGTAAACAGAGTCTGAGTGCAGGCACAGCGGGGTGAATTTATGTACCGGACATGTAATTCCTGCACACTGTCGAATGTGGGTTGCCGTGGAAGTAGGGATGCATGGAGGAGTTAGGAGGTAACGACCAGCACGGGGGACCATTGTGCCATTTCAATATCTGAAATAAGCAAACATCTTCACCTGCTATCGATATTATGCATTGATCCGAGATCGTCCAGTTTTTCAGGCTTCTGCAAATTTAGTAATTGAAGGGAGGTACAGAGTGATTCTGCCGGGCGGTCGTTTGATTCTTGGACCAGCACCGCTATACTGGGTTTAAACGCGATGTTAAATCTCTCCATACTATAGACCTTAAGACCATAAGAAATACAAGCATAATTAGGCCTTTTGGCCCGTCGAAACTACTCCTCCATTCTATCGTGACTAATCCCTTTCTTCCCCTCCGCATCCCCAGACCCCTGCCCTCTCCACGTAACCTTTGATCTTGTAGCCAATCAAGAACATGTGAATCTCGGCCTTAAATACACCCAGGAGCTGGGCAGCTGCAGCTTCCTGTGATAGATATTCGACAAACGCACCACCAACTGATGAAAAAAGTGTCCACACATCTCTAGTTAAATGGAGGCCACACTATCCTGACGCGTGCTTTGTTGTCCTAGGCTCGCTAACCATGGGAAGCACCCTTTCCACATTGTGATAAACTTTTCTTTACCGGAATCATCCCTGTGATGTTCCTCTGAATCCTCTCAATGGCAGCACATTGCTTCTTCGATAAGGAGCTCGAAACCTTTTGCAATAATGAGGGTTAGGCCACACGAGTGTTTCATTAAGCCACAGCATCACATCCCGGCCCTTATATTTTACACCTCTTGAGATACACGCTAACTTTGCATTTTCTTTTCTCGCCACGGACTCAACCTGCAGGTTAATCTTTAGGGTTTTCACGTTCCTTTGCATCTCTGATTCTTGGATTTTCTCCCTGTGGTTGAAAATGGTCTGCACGCTTGTTTCTTCTATCAAAATGCATATTCATGCACTTTCAAAAATGTTATTCCATTTGCTACCTTCCTGCACATTCCGTTGTGTGGATCAGTTTGTGCCCACAAAGACTTGCTTTATCTTCTCAAAGCAAAAGCCCAGATGAAGCAGGAGGTATGTCGTCTCCTGAAGGCTAGATCTGTGGCATTCTAATGTGGCGATACATGTCCGTAAGAGAAAACCAGGCATGACTTGCGGCGGTTTTTCTCAAGGGCGAAGAGATCATCTCGAACGAATTTGGAGGTGACATCGAGGGTACGGCAACTCAAGCAGTGTTTGCAAATCTCTGCTGCTTCAAGAAAGTATTATCCTCGATTTTTCCCCGTTATGTTACCTTCCATCTTCTCAGTTGGTATGCATTGAACATTACAATTATCAGTGTATATTAAATTAGTATTACAACTGCACGTGGTTGTATTCTTATCCATGGATGTACTTGAACATTATCCCCCAATTCCAAACCTTTCTCCGAACGACTGGGTCATTCGATGTTTCATTTATCTTACCAGCGTGTGTTTAATTACTTTATTGTGTTTACTCCATTGATGGATTATCTCACTGACAAGTGATTTTCACATACAGTTTACCTGGTTCAACTGGGGAGAGCATGCGCGTTGCATGAGCTACTGGTCTTAACTTCACATGCCTCTCCTTGGTGTCACCTGTAGCAACGTCCAATGAGAATAGTTCGAATTTAGGTTTTTTAAAGCAGATTCGGTGGCCAACGTTTGCTTCAGAGTTGTGATGGCCTCGGTATGCTCAGATTTTCATTCCTAAGGCATATACTTTTTGAATAACTCCTTTGGGAGGAATGGCCTTAGTGGAAAATCTATCACTGCTATCCCTATCAGCCCCAGACAAGCCTACAGGCTTTTCAGGTCTCGGGAAGCAGTTTCGTAACCTATTCTACTCGTCGCTTCTCAATTCTTCCATTTGCAAATGTCAAGATCATGCCCAAATAAGTAACGTCTTGTTTCATCACCGCTGCTTTTGTAGAGTTTACCTTTAGTCCTGATGCAAATAATAATTGCAACTGTTCTGTCAATAGTTGATGACGTTCCTGCTTGGTTTCGGTCTGCAGAAGAACATGTACGTATTGCACCAAACACTGGGATTTTGAAAACTGTTTTAACCCCCCAAGTACTCGTGAAATATAGAAGGGTAAAATAGAAAACAAATAGAAAAAGGTAACAGGACGGCCGCCGACACTACCACACTGCGCCCGGCAGGCTAAATGAGGCGCCCGGGGCTCGACAAAAGAATCTCCAGACTTGCGAACCGAATTGGGTGCCGCGGTCGGAGATAATGTCTGCAGGAATTCAGTGAATGCCGAAGACGTGGCGGACGAGAATGTCTGCGGTCTCCTGAGCAGGAGGGAGTTTAGGCAGTCCCTCAAAGTGCACAGTCTTGGAGTAACGGTCGACCAGGCTTACTACGGCGGTGTTCCCATGTGAAGCGGGTAATCCAGTGATAGAATCCCGTGCTATGTGAGACTAAAGACGAATAAGGACAGTTAAGGGACGAAGTAATCCAGCAGGTAGACGGTGGGAGGCCTTTCCTCGGCCACAGAGGGAGAATGCAGAGACAAAGGGACGGGTATCAGCTTCCATGGAAGTCTACCAAAAGTGTAATTTCAGAAGATACAGTGTCAGATCACTCCCGGGATAGCAGGCAAAAGGAGAAGTGTGTCCCCACTGGAGAACCTGAGATCGGACGGAATCGGGAACAAAAAGGCGATTGGCGGGTCTTGCTCGGAATTTTACTGACGGGAGAGCGCGTCAGGCTTCCCGTTCTTGGACCCCCTACCATAATTGAAGGTAAATCTGAACTGACCAAAAAATTATTCCCAGTGGCCCTGGCGGGAATCAAGTCTCTCAGCACATCGTTATTCAAGGCTTGAAAAACGGCGGGCTCATTGGTGATGCCAAACGGCATGACCAAGTAATCGAAATAGGGTATTAAATGCCGTCTTCCACTGGTCTCCCTCCCTTACTGCGGATGGTAGGTCCAATATCGAGAAGTCTGTGGGTACGTGAAGTGATTCAAATGCCGGATTTATAAGTGGCAGTGAGCACTTGTTTAAAACGGTTACGTTGTTAAGGCCTCGGTAATCGATGTCGGGACGTAGTGACCCATCCCTCTCCCCACAAAGAAGAACCCTGCGCCCACTGTGGAGGATGAAGGCTGAATAATGCCCACCGCGGGAGACTCTCTGATGTACCTCTCCACAGCTTCTCTCTCAGGCCGGGGCAAGTTTTAGAACCGAGGCCCCGGGGAGAAGGTCGATAGCACAATCGTATGGTCGGTGTGGAGGCAGAGAAAGAGCCTGTTGTTTACTAAATACCTGTCCCAGGTCGTAGTACTCTGCTGGAACCCTCGACATTTGGGAGGTTCCACGACAGGCGAGGTCGCCGTGACCTCCACAGTGGACAGGGCCTACTGAAGACAGGTGGAGTGTCAAAACGGGCTCCAGCTGGCTGACTCAACTAGGGGTATCCCAAAGGTATAGGGGCTTGAGTAGAATGTACTTGCTCCTGATGGTTTCCAGACAGAATCAAATTCAGAGGTGGAAAACAGTGGGTGACCCGGGCCAGAAATCTGCGGTCCAGCGCCCAGGGTTCCAGAGAGGTACTTAATGTTTCCCGAGGGATCCGGCCCGGGAGGGTTTGTCCTCATCCAACAGATTTCCCTCGGCACCGGAGACCACAAAGGCGGATAGAGACAGGGACTGTTGGTGATAATTCACGTTAGCCTAGTTCTGCATCTGGGTTTGGAGGACTGTAGGGAGTGACGTCATTGGTCTGAGATTAGAGGCGAGAAATGGAACAATGCCTTGGACGCCGTGGAATAATAATGTGGAAGCCACTAGAGATTTGGTGGCGCGGTGAAGTCGAGTTTTAAATTGCTGAATATTAACTTGCGGACGATACATAACTTCCAGCGTCTGTTTGCTTTAAACTCGAAAGGATTTCTTAAATGTTTGTATGATTCTAAATATTGATTATTTGTGAACTGTTCAACACTTAAAAGTACGACGTGTTCTGCGATAGCTTAAAATGTGAATGCATTGCGATTGTGAAATTTTGCACGAGGACAGGACATTTGTGGGTTCACATGAAAAACAAAGAGAGGTAATTAGGTCGTAAATGAACGGAAGGCAATCGTGTTTTAGTTAAGCTTGTACTGATGGGATGCTCTGTTTCACAACAGGATATGACTGTCTGAAAAAGTCTGGATCGTTGAGTCAAGAAAATTTACAGGTACTGAGTTGAATTTCAGACAATGGTTTACTTTCCGAATTTACATGAAGTGCTAGTGTATCTGCGCCACAATTATCTTCATCTTCCTTCCCTCTGCTCATTGGAATATTTGATAAGGGATTTCACTCTGGTAATTAACTGTTTATTCTGTCTACGCCAGTTACCTGTAACGATTTTGCAGGTGGAAAAGTGTATGCTTGCATTTTGTTTTGCCGGATCTGTGTATTTATATTGTGTATTGATTTATCTGTTTTGCTATTGATTCCAGAGAAGTCGCCGATTTCACACCGGCCAGGTAGAATCATGGTAAAAGGAATCGAGATATAAGTGTATCAGGGTACGATAAACCCACTATTCAAAGATAAATTAGCATTATAATGAATACATTTGTACTTGAATTTAGAGTTATATATTGGCATTTTGGAAGGTTTGTTCTTTTGAAGAACACCACAAGATGCTGCTAAATACTTCGAAATGTTTACTTTGAGGGTTCCATTGGAAAAGAGTGTTTCAATGTTATTGTAGCCTGCCCTCTAATATGATATCGTCAGCAAAATTCATTAAATTATTCAAGTCCTGATGGATGGTCAGATTAAAGTCCGCCTGTGAGAACACTGCAACAGCAGAGTCAAGATATATTGGTAACGGGTACTAAACTTTATACCTTTCTTGCGGAACATCACTGGCCAATGTCCTCCAATAATAATTGTTCAACCCCTATTACAGTCTAATCTCCCTTCTGTTACCAAGCCAATTCTGAACTCTCCCACCCCCTCTCTCGTCACACTCCTGATTTTCACGTACCTTACTACGAATCTCCAAGCCCGTCTCATGTATTTCCCTAAGCTCATTGTCAATTTCCATCATTCCATTGTGATATTCCATAGCCCTACGTGGTCAATCCTTCCTGAACCCCAGAGATCTTTCTTACTTCTTCTTGACGAGGTGGTCAACATCGCTCGTCACCCAGATTTACTTTATACTGCCATCCTTTCCTCGCTTCAATGAGACAAGTCCATACTCAACACAAGTGATCGTTGAAGAATCATTTGTTGCGCATTTCAGGGAGCACACCCTTTCCCAAATTCGGCTCCCAATTTCTTACCTAATATCACCAATTAAATAATGTATGCTCCTATCTCGTTTCGAGTAGTTGACTTACAAAGAGAACTATTACCTAATCTGTTTCATTTTCTGATGCTGGATCGAGGAGGAACTGTTCCCTTGTCCGCCTGTCCGATAATTGTGCCAGGACTCCTTTCTGAATGGAACTGAGAAATTCAGTCATATCTATACCCTGTAACGCGAGGAAGTGGCAATGCATATTATTGAAGTTTAAGTTGCCTGTGACAACACCCTGCTAATATGGCGACTGTCCAAAATATATCTACGCGTTCGTTCTGTATATATATATTATGTTTGGTGATGGGGTCTGTACCCATTTCATAATCCTCACAAACTAGTGACTGCTCCCTTTATGTTCCGAGATCTACTCACGGTCTATCAATAGACAACCTCTCCACTGTTTCGTCCCTTTCTACTGCTGTGTGCTATCATACTCTCCCTGTGTTTCAATGGAACTCCCTTTACTGTCTTTTATCGGACTCCATGTTGAAACATCTGAACCCGGGAAAGTCCAGAATCCGTTCCTGCCCTTGCGATTGTCAATTGTTTGTGATAGTTTATTGTGTACATAAGTAACAATCAGGCCAGCTCTTTGAACATTTGCTCAGTTTTCTACCTTACCTGTACGAAGTATGCAATCTTCCATGTTTTATTTGCAATTTCAGGATGAGCAAGCAAATCATTGATTGAATATATGACAAACCTGTTTGTTTCTAACACTGTTTTATTCGTAAATTCCGCTGAATTGCAATTGGACCTGGGCGTTATCTACACAGGTGGCCATTTAACGTAAATACGTACTTCATTCCATTTTTCAGCTCCTTTCTAAATTTCCTCTGTGTCAGTGTATAGATACAAGTATTGGTGCACATACTCAGAATTTGCAACATGGAGCCAAATTGTTTTAGTATATATACAGGGGTGCTCAAATATCTGTCCTGATAAAAATTGTTTTCCGGTTGCCATTTCAGGGAATGAGCTACATACGGCATCCAAAATAATATGAAATTGGCTGATATGGCAAACAACAAAACCATTGATTTTCTGCGGTTTTCCACCTCCGTATCCTTCGGATTATCTCTGCTGTCCCGAAGCCCTCTGCGGACTCTATTTGCGACAATGATACGTCTTACCGTTAACCCATTGAACACTAGAATTAAGCCGATTGGTAGCAACGGTGTTATAATACTATCCAGTAATTCGAATACTTTCCACCCGGTCAAGGTAGCGTATTCATGTGTGAAGGCGCAACGCCACGGTATGTTGTCAATGATGACGTAAGGCTCAATGGCAAAATAATACGGGGCACTTCTCCCGCAGCTCAATACAATAACGGTGACGATAACCACCGTTGCTGTTCTCTCAGTGCAGTATCGTTCCCGGAGTTTTCCACAACATATTGCGATGAAACGATCGAAGGTAAAACTCACAGTAAACCATACAGAACAGTCCCTCGTCGCAATAAAAAAAACAACTGTCAGTGCGCATACAGGAGTGAGGAGCAGGGATCTAGAATAAGTATAGATATTGTTGGTCTCTTTCACTAAACCAAAAACTGTAACCACCATCAGATCCGCTGCTGCCATTCCAACCAGGTAACGGGTGATGCATTTGGAGAGTCCGCATTTTCCCCGAGATAGGATCACAATCGCCGTTAAATTAACTACAGGAAATTTGGAGACACAAAAAAACAACACAGAATTATCGTTACTTGCAAATGTCTGAATACCCAACAGTTTTTAATGCTATGCAGCCTATAGTTTTCTTGGAAGTGAAAAGCAGAAATTCAATAATCTGATTTTCCGTGACTCACACACCAGTGAACGGACAATCGCTCCATAAAATAAAACACCATTTCCAGTGTTTCAGATAAAAAGCTGACGGAATAATCTGTAGCAAAACCATGACATTGAATGCATAAGTTATACGTTAGTGGCTATGGAAGATCAGCTTTAAGTGCCGATATTCGAATGGCGGGTCAGTCGAAAAAGCTTGTGATTTGGCAATGCGACCACTGTCGTTTTGAATTCAGAGCAAGGTGAAACTACGGAATTATGGCAATATCGGCACCAGCGTAACTGACAAAAGAAAAAGAAAAACGTCACTTCGAAAAATGTGGAAACTGATCAAGTCAATCAGATGCTTGAATCATCAATTCTGGAAACACATTTCAGAGGAAGGTAGCATCTGTACCCAGTAAAAGTCCAAACAGTGCAGTGGAACACAAGCAAGATTACGGCACCACGCATCTAGTGACCAGCTCCAGTTTCTTACCAGGGACACTGATCGCTACAATTGTAGGATAGAAAATGGCCGCGATGTAGTAAATCGCTGGATATCCCATATTCCGGCGAAGCAGCGTTTAGTTGTAAGGAAAGTTCCAATTGCTCATATGGACCGGTGATCGGTTTTACAGAGAAATATACAATTCAGAGTAATCCCACGAGGCAATTATTGTGGTTATCACGTCAGTCATATTAGGGACAAACAGCCACACAAACACTAGAATTAATGTGTTCTCTCATTACGCAACCGTGCCATAAATTCCTTTCCCTAAGGGATATTACAAGTTATTAACTTTTAAACAAAAGATAATATGAAACTTATCAAGGTAATTTCCAAGACAACTGGCTGCTGCTGCAGATGTGGGACATCTCTGATCAATGTCGTTTCTAACAGAAACCATCATCCTGAACAATCAACTTCAAACAGATTTATTTTCTCACATTCCGACGAGCACATTCGCTTCCGACGTTATGGTCGGGAAGTTAGCTCGGCCGGTGAAATGCAGTACACGTTATTGAAGGAGGAAATAGAATAACTTTTCCTTTCGCTTGTTCTGGTCATTTCGAATCAATTGAATGGCGAAAGTAACAGCTGATGACATGTTTCACAATAAAGCACGCGGTAGTCTGTTATTCTAAGTATATACTAAAAATTGGCAGCGGTATTCCAGGGATTTTGATAATAAAAATAAGTTACGAGCCCACGCGATACTAGCTGCAGTTGGCGGACCGATTGGCGACACACCGGACGTTCGGTAGGAGGCACTGAATGGCACATAGGGAACGACTTTACCACTTTACTCCATACCCGTGACGGGCGGTGCAGCCTTAGCATTAAAGATCTGAGCCAGAGCTGCAACTGTTCTACCACCATTTCCCATCAATAATCTGTTTGAACAGAAGTAGAAACTATGATCAGTGATCCGTCCGCACGTTCCTAGGCTGGTCTAATATTTGCCAGCGCGAATGAATTAAATGCCATAAAGTGCAATGCAGAATATATTAGCACTGAAAGTGGGCGCTGAATCACCAAACCTGCTGATCATGTCCTCATGAATCAGTGCTGAGTCACGACACTTTTTTCCCATGTAAGAATCGCACGTTGACTTTCAATTTTCATTCAGACACAGCAAACTAAAAGCAAGTGGACCCAATACTGGATTAGCAGACTGGATGCTTTTTTTTTTGGACTGTGACTATTGTGCCGCAGGGATTGGGATTAGGCCCGTTGATATGTATCAGATATAACTATGATTTAGATGTCAATGTGGACAACTGGTTCAATGAACAAAAAAACCTGCGGATTTCTCCATGATCGGGACCTCCTGTACAGTCAGGAAGGTTATCCAAGCTTCTAGCGTGATCTTGACTGTCTGGGGAATGGGTTCAAAAATAGCAGATTGATTTGAACACGGGCAAGTGTGAGGTGGTGTGTGGTGGGAGAAAACCATACCGCAGAGTAAGTCGCGCGCACTGAACCGTAGGAATTTATTGTGCAGCATTTAAAAAGAGATCTGAGAATACAGATCCAAAATTCCAGGAAAACGGTATCACAGACAGATCGGGACGTAATGAGCTCTAATCATATTCACTGAGTACAGGAGTCGGGACGTTATGTTGAAGCAGTTCAACACCTTGGTGAGGCCATTGTTAGAATATCGTGGGCAGCTCTGGTCACCTATATTTAAAAATTTCACCAACATTCAAATATTGCAGTGATCATTCACAAGGAAGTGTTCGGGTATTTAGGCCAAGCATTTTATGAAAGGTCAAATAGGTCGCGAATTTATTCCCTGGGGAGCAGGAAAATGAGTGGAGATCTTACAGAGAGCTCGAAATTATCAGAGTTATAGAAAAAGTGAATGCCTTCAGATTTTCCCCATTGTCTGAGTGAATCTGCACCTGGATAATATAGGTTTAGGGTGAAAGGCGAAAAATAGAAAAGGGATATCTGGGAAGTCTTATTCACTCCGAGGGTCGAGCGACTGTGGAAGGAACTGCCAGCGGAAATGGTAGACACGGGTTCAGTTCGATCATTTCAATGCAGCTACGTGGATGAGAGACGGACGGATGGTTCAGATAAATGGCAGAAGCAGAAGATCACATACATGGGCCGAAGTGCCTATTTACTTGTAGAAATAATCGATAACTCCATTACTATCTCTATCCCGTTTCCCATTCAGTGTCTTCTCATTTTCCTCACCAATCTAATGCAATATAATGAAGCGGGGTTCCTTTTCTGAATAGTATCAATACTCCTGTGACTTGCTAAAATATTTTCTCGTTAACTGGGGAATACTCAAAGATACTCTTGCTCCGTGCCATGTGTGGACAGACATTAGGATACTTTAAGAGGCAAGTCATAGAGCAAGTCTTCAGCGTGAATCTTTGCCCTCCTTGCAAGACAGATTTCAGTTCAATTTGCGAATCAAACTGGGGTTCACTGGGTATCATTCCTTATTGATCGACCGTAGATCCATTTAGATAGGAATACTGGGAATTGTTTATGCATTCAATCGCTGATGCCAAAGGCATGGGTTTTAGAGGGTGTCTGCAAAGCGATAGTATTATACAATGCGGTACCACAATCTACATTGTTTCTCACCAGCATAGAGGCTGACACACCTTAAGAACCGGCTTTAACCGTCTGACCTGGAAGAATAGATTGTCACGCATGGTGTTTCCTGAGAGAAGTGGTGCAGCTTTTGGTGTGGCCCTTGTAAACCTTGCAGGATATCAGTAGCGAGAGATAGTGGGAAAGACAATAATGTAGAAAGCGATACCTGCAGAAGGGACACAAGGTGGCGGGGTGGGGTAGGGGAAGTGAATCGTGTTAAATTCCAGTTGAAGACGTAGGAAGTTCAGGGGGACGAGATGCTCGTGGTGTTAGGTAACGACATGCAGATCCTCTTCCCAGCTGTGACACGGGATGGAGGTATGAGGGGAAATTCCCCAGTAAGGTGCGACATGGATATCGGGAAATTCTTACCCGTTTCTGGTTGATAATTTCGTTCGGTCAAGCAAAGGCCAGGGAATTCTTGTGTAAAATCAAAACACTGGAAACTGCAAAATAATGGTGATTACTCTTTGAAAATACATCAAGCGTGTCAGGATGATTTGCCAGGTCCTTCAAATTGTTTTTGTCCCAGAGCTTTAGGCCGAACGGTCAATTTATGAGCTGGACTCTATTATTCTCCGTATTCTTCTTTCGGTCTTTTTCGTGGAACTAATTTGTAACAGTGTAGCAAATTACTCAGCTTTCACACAAAGCTGGGGTTTGGGGTGCAAGAGCCTGTCTATCTCACCGGGAAGTGTCGTTCCGGTATTTTCGCAGCCAAGGCAGCCAGTAGCGGGTTTCATAAGGAATGGTTTGTTTGGCACCTCTGGTGGCGGGCTGGTCGTGTTCCACACAAAGGCAGCTTGTCCACCGTTGGTCACCACTTGCCACCCTGCTCCCACTTATGGCTCCAAGTAACTGTTTGCATGTGACAGTGGCAACGCCCTGGTACACCCCTAAGACAGGCGGGCTAAACCAGTGATGATAGCTGGAATGCTGGTGCGATAGGGATTTACCTGCCCCAGCATGCGAAACCGTTTCCCCGACTGGGCGACTGACAACTACAAGATCCAAAGCCCAGGAAGGCTGTGCTGCAACAACTCATTGAGAGTGAAAGGCAAAACACGGCACAGAATGCCTCATGGCTTTAGCAGAGGAATTCTCCAATCTGGACCATTATTCCTACCACTGAGCTAGGATTCTGAAGCCCGAAAGAATAGCACTGCCCAATATAAAAAATGGCTTTTTCACAATGAGATTCTTCACACACAGGTTTACGCCATTTTCAGAAATGACAGACAACCAGCACCAAGAAAGAAAATAATTAAAAATGAATAAGAAGTAAAATCACAAACCAAAGTGTGAAGGACAAAACACAGTGCTAACATCGATATTCGTCCAGGATTTTATCTTACATGTTTCTCACAACTATTTCCAGTGAACACTTGTTTTCTAGTTATGATTCAGGTTTTTTTTTCATTGAAGTTGTCACCACGGCTATTTCAAAGAAAGGGGTTTTTAGTTTCTCGCCAATACGCGCATATAAATAGACTGAATATATATGTGGGTATATAGATAGGTAGATTGAAAATGATTACAATTACGAGACAGATATGGTAATTTGATTCCCTTTATGGACTGTGAGGACACAAATAGAGACATTTCCCTCCTTCCAAAAGGCCAATTACTACAATGAACAGGACTGTCACAGCTCTACAGGCACACACTGACCACATTGGTGTCATCACTGCTTCCTCTGGCATGTCACCGACAACATGTCTTTGCCTTTCCAGTTCACTCAACACTGCAACGTAATTATCACAGCTTATTCGGTCCCACGATCTCAAACAATGAGAATATAACTGCTTATTCAGAACCATCTGCAAGGATGCTGGTAATTTCATTGCTTTCTCCAGGCTCATCATGGAAACAGCTAAAACACGATCTATGACCACAAGACCATAAAACCATAAGAATATCGCTCTTTATTAAAATGATCCTCGGCGCAGTCACATTGTTAGTAACGATGTCCAGTCATCACTGACCACAATGTTAATGGATTTCAGGACATATTGGTCATGTCTTTCTTTGTTAATGTCCTTACCCTTGCAGCAGATAAATTGCTGGTCGCCGCAAATTACAAACAGTAGCATCAATATCTCAAATGTGCAATAAGTAATGACATTTACATCACTCTGCACAGCAGGAGATGGTCACGGGATGTGGACAGCCGTTCCATGCAACTTCTCATTGTGGTCTTGATGTTACCGGTTATACTGTTCAGAGGTCGGAGATGTACGGTCAGTGTACCTTCGAGTGGAAGCAGCGGAACATAATCACATGGAATCTCGGTTCTTGTTGCTCTTTGGGCAGCAATATCAGGAGTGACCGGGCGATTAAAGAGAGATATTTACTCTTTTTCTGTCATCACATTAGGCCGTGTTTATCTGTCGATTCACCGGCACATTTTTCGTTCCGTCTAAGTGAAATTCGGTGTTCCTTATTTGTAAGCCCGGTTACACTCTAACTTATCAATTTCTTTGAAAATAAATCCAGACATTGTTCGGTGGATTCCTTGTTAAAGAATCTTAAAGGTGAAAATAGGTAGAGCTTCTGCTCGGTAGGTTCAGATAAATGAAACCACCGGGGAACATAAGAATGCCGAGTCTTCATCACTAACGCCTTTAGACAACCGATATGTTTTTGTGTAATGTCCCATACCAGGAGTAAAATCGTGAATATAATTTTTAAATTACCCTGTATACATGTAAGCTTATGTTAGGTATAAATAACCTGTAAAAAGTGTGCTGTATGCGACGAATAAATGTAGATGCTTTTGTTGCTTCAAGCAGGCGGGGTAGAACAGCAAGAGAGAATTGTTACACATCACTAATCAGATTAATTACAGTCAGGATGAGATGTAGTTAACCCGTTATAGTTTGGCACTTGCACAACTACGGAATATGTTCAGTTATATAGCTGTGTACATTAAAAAATAAGAGATTTTTTTTTCTTATAGATTTTTAAATGATTTATAAATATTGCACAAATGAGATAAAACTTTGCCAGGAACAGAATAAAGTGGTCACAGCAGATGGGCAGTAATGTGAATCACAGCAGGGTGAACGTGCGCAAACTCAGGGGAAACAAAGGGCACTCACGCTCACCTGTCTGAGCTACTGGAGATCCAATACCTGGCTTTGGACCGCAGGACGCCTGATCAGGCTTATTCACTGTAAGATTCGAAGCCCGGAACTATTACGGACCTGGATTATTATTCAAAGACGCAGTTCCGTTCAGTATGCAGATTAGTCTGCACTTTTCCTAACACGTCACTGATCCGGCTGGTGTTATCACTGATTATTTTGAATCATCACTGTGCTGAAATAATGATATCACTACTGGCCATTCTGACAACATCATTAATCGTTAACTGAACAGATAATGATGCTGCTTCTGCAGCCTCAGCTGATCAAAGTGACGTCCCGGCGTAACCTCGACATACACTGGCGCACATTCCAAAGATATCCGTATTTGAATATCTTCTCTATGTATAAAATTCAGCTAATAAAAGTTCACAGAAGTTTCACAGTCTTGAGTGGTCTTGCTGGGCACCGAGGACGGGGTTGGTATGGCGGCAGTATAAGCTAGGATGGCCCTCCATTCCTTCCTCCTGCAGTGCCGCATCAGGGCCTTTGCTGACGGGTCTTCCACCGTAGCTGGAACGGGGATTGGTAACCATAAAGTTATCAGAGAGTGACATACAGTTCTGCTCTCATCGTCATCCATATATATATATATATATATATAAAGTATGATTTTTATTTTTCCTTTCTGTCTTTCTTCTCAGCTATTACTTTACCTGATCTTCTTCCACCCTCGTTTTTTGTTTTGCTATACAAATAGACCCTTGAGACCATCTCTACCATTCCTTGGCAATCATCACACGTCCTTGGTATATCCAGATTCCGGCTCACATGGACAACGAGTTTACTTCCTTAACACTAATAGTTCTTCTGTGAAACAGCAATGTTCATTTAGTGATTTTGTTTTGGCTTATTGAAGCATTTTGAAGCCTTCCATCGAACAGTAATTGTATGGGGGCGTGCCCTGTCAATATTGTAAGTGGATTCAATCCCACTATGTAGGCGAAATGCTGAACCGCCCAGAGAACAGTTAACAAATGTTTTTTTCACAAACAACATCCTCCTGTTCAGCTGGTGAGAGCATGCGTGATGCATACACAACTCGTCTTAAAATCCCATGCGTCTCCTCTGACAGTTCTACTGAGGGGATGGTATCATTGTCGCCACTTGCAATGAGAATGGTTCACTCCAGTAAAGGAGCTGCCTTACTGTAAAATCCATCAATGTGATCCCTAGAGAAGCCTGCCAGCCCCGGAAAGGTCCGCAGCCCTTTCAGTTGTCACGGAAGAGGCGGTTTCATCACTGATTCTCCTTTTTGCTTTTCAATTTCTCTTTTTCCGAATGTCAAAGTCATTCAGAAATAACTAATTTTATCACCACCTCTGATTTTACGGTTTACCTCTAGTCCCACTGCAAGTAATAATTGCATCCGTTCTGTCAATAGCCCATAATGTTCCCACTTGGTTTCAGTCTCCAGGAGTAGATCATTTACATATTGTACACAGCACTCGAGTAAACCGCTTGTAACCTCTCCCTGAGTGCTGGTGAAATAGAGAGCTGGAATTATGGAACCCCTCCAGCAGGGCAGTCCTCGTATACTTCCGTCCCTGAAAAGTACATGCAATCTTGTATCGGCACTCTCTTTCTAGCAGGATAGTCGAAAATTCATCATTTATGGATGAAACTGTCAAGCATTGCGCTCTTTCATTCTGTTTGATCTCCGCCTCTGGGTTAGTTGCTACAGTTGGGGCTGTTAACGGAATTTCTTTATTCAGCTATCAATTGTCTGTTGTGAACCTCCAGCTACCATTTGGTTTCTTCACTGGCCATATAAGTCAGTTATTAGTGGCGGCAATTGGAACCAGTACTCCTTGTTGTGAAATACTCTGTATTACCGCACCCACATCTGATTTCTGTTTGGAAGCCCGTATTGATTCTTTGGCTAAGGGTTTCGTTCATATTCTACCCTGATATTCTCCTGCGGGGATCTGCATGTGATGTTTACATTCTTGCCGGTTGGCATCTTCCGAATCACGCAATTAACTGGATCAAAACAAAGCCCGGCCTTGGCCATATAATCACTCTTCACTATATGTTCCTGCTTCCAGGGTAATTCTACAAACACTATTGAATGTTTCAATGCTATGCTTACTGTACTGACTTCAGATGGTACACTCACATGTCGCACTTGTGAATGTCCTCTGAATCCACGTAGGATAATTTTACATTGAATCTTTCAATTTGTGTGTGTTTGTTTTTACATTTCCGATGTTGATGGTGTTTTACGGATCTTCTAGTGTCCAGAAACAGTAACAGGGCGGCCTCCAATCCAACCACTATATTATGTTTTCATCGTACCTTCTGTCTCACCAACATGTTGTTGAGGTCTGACACCATCATTGAGAATCAGAACACAATCTTATTTTGTGTGCTCGGTCTATCTGGCCCCTCCAAGAGCAAACTGCCGTTATCTGCACTTTCCCGCTTCAGGTTTGAACATTCTCTTTTAACATGTGTCCCGTGATCACAGAAACGGCATTTAATTAATTACCTTTAGCTCTCCCTGTTCCTAACCCAGTTCTACTTCCTCTACCCTCCCTTGACCGTTGATAGTATGGCAGGGAGGTCCTCTACCCTCAATTCTCCAGACAGACTGATATTTAATAGTCATCACCTTCCCATTAGAGAGATTTGTTGGTCTTTCTATCTTCTTTTCCCACTCTTTACTCACCTTCCTCAGTACCCATGCCTCAGTATGTGTGGGGTCGAAAGGATCATACCTTTCCAGTGCCGTTTGAGATTAGATCTCGTGACTAGCTGCTTGGAAAAATTTTCGATGAGCGTCTCTGAGCACACTTGCCCCACTGCACTTTGCAATATCTTCAAGCTGCTGTACCCCGAACGGTGCAGTTTATGTTATGTCCTGATTTGAATTGCTCCCCCTGTTCCCATTCTCTGATAGTAACTAGGGGTGCCAATCATGCAGACGGTATCACCGGCTCCTGTTGGTATGCTGTTGGTGGGAGTTCCTCGGGAAATGTCGCTTCATAATTATCATAACCGTATCTAGTAGATACATCTGCTATATCGTACAAATAAACATCTCCGTATTCACCTTCCTCCCTTTTTCTGTTCAAAAAGCACGTATCATTCCGCTCTGTGCAGCAATTAGTCCAGCTGCTTTTGAAATATCTGCTTTAAACACTTCGCATGATCTCCAGTGTTGCTCTTCCTTTACTGTGCTGATTTCTGAATCACGTTCATAGCAGTCTTTAATCACTGCACTGCTAGTTGGGAAGTTTCTCCCACTTCAACTGACACTGGTTCAGATGCATCAAGTCCATATTTCTCTGAGCATCTACCCCTCTCTCTAAAGGTTTCCACCTACCTTTGGAGTATTTTGTGTTCTCTACAAATCTATCCCGTTCGGCTTCTGCTTCCTGTTGATATTCTACCGTTTCCTGTTGTAACCCACCTCGGCACAGCTTCTACTTTATGCCGACATCACTTTTCCGATACCAATCTGTGCCGTTCTGTCTCAGCTTTCTTTTTGTTATAAATCTATCAAATCTTCAATTAAACAACCAACTGCTTCTGCGTTTTGTTGTTGTTGAAGCTCCCTACTCAGCAGTTCCCTTGGGCGATTTTCCACACGGCATTCCCAGCAAAATTCCCTTCACAGCCAGGGTGACCGGCAAACTCCTCAAATGGCGACGACACCACCAATACGTATTCCTGGAGGAGTCCATTCCAATTGGAATAATCCCAGTTCTTGCTGAATTCCTGAAGTTTCTTGAATTCTTCATCCCGAATTAGGAACAGCTAGCGAGCCAGCCCCAGATATCTTTGTAACTCACCCACGTGGTCCGACTCGAGTCTTGCTCTGAACAAAGAGTTTATCCGAGCCCACTCAGGAAAGGCATTTCTGATACAAGTATCAGCCCTTGTAATAATGATCAGTGAGGGACAGATGTCTTTCAACTCTGAATGGACCAAACTAGTTCAATGAGGAAACCGACACAGAGTCCAGCGAGACTACAGATTGCTTTACGATAGGTTGTCATTTTACATAACAAGTAGCTACTCCTCCGAGAGTGTTCTCAGATTTAGCTGGTCATGACATGAAGTTCCTTGCGTCGACATTCAATTGCTATGATTAGGGTGTCCCAGAGCAAATCACTTCAGACTCCACGCACTTTACGTGACGACTAGCTACATGTCTGAGAATGGTTTAGCAAGTCATTACATGAAACGTCTTGTGCCCATATTGAAATAATCTGATTAGGTTATCCAAGAACAAGAATCAGTTCAGATTTCACAAAATATGGTGAAACAGAGAACACCAGTTTGACTGCTTCCCTTGTCATTGATTAGTCAGTAGTTTTTTTTTCTGGCCAACACTTAATAAAATAATATTTTCTCCACACCTGCTAGCATATTGCTAGCAGCCCTGCAGGAAATTGCGGGAGGAAAATATGAGTTACGATTATTGGCTGTGTACTTCTCTGCATAATTTAATCTGTCACTATGATTTCTAATGCATTTAACTTCCTACTTGACTTTTCTTTTCGTAGTAAGTTATTGGGAAACATCTATGGGGATCAATTTTAATATTATCGGAAATATCCTCCTCAACCTGCATTTTGGTAATCCGAATTTCCCACTTGACTATAGGTCTCATATATCCATTAGCCCGACGGTTAACTTTATTATTTTTTTCTTTATCCTTTTAAAAACTGTCTTTTCTTCAAAATTTTACATTTATCATCATTCATCTATGTAGTCGTCGATAGATTTGTTAGACGTGTCCACAGAAAAAGGATTTCAGGTTGTCTGTGGTGATATGTATATACTTTGTAAATCAGTTTTACTTTCAATTTTGATCTTTGTTCTTTTTGCTATTATTTTGCTTTTTTTTAACGACCCTGGGTTAAACGTTTTCTGCCAAGTGTGTCTTCCTTTTGTAAATCCACCGATTGTTCCTTAACTGACTCAACGTCAACGGTTCCTTGCAGTTTACCATCTGAAGTCCGAGCTGCATCTTCATACCTTTGCCTTTAAGATATTCAACTGAATGGTTTTGACTTTTATTCATATACTCTCCGAAAAAAAAGTCACTAACTTTGTTATGATCAGTTTATCCGAAAGGCACAACAACATCGGTAATCAAAATTCTATCCTGATTTTTTTAAAGAATTTCACATCTGGACAGGTCTTCCCGCCTGGTGGTGCATAAACACACTGGGTCGAAAAACAATAGTACAATAACACAACGAAATCACTATTCTGCAAACCATTAGGCATAGGTTTTCTCGCTCAATAATTGCTGGGGTAAAAGTCCCCAGCAACTATAACATTACCCTCAGAACTTCTCTTCTTAACTTTGTGATAGTGAAGTAGGTAACGCAGAATTGTCCTCAGTGTGGAGACGTCTATAGTCATGAATGTATGAACGAAAATTAAAAGGCTGTGATAAAGATTTGGATAATTTCCCATGGGACAATATGAAGCAAGGAAGGTAACCGAACCTAAGGCGAAAGAATTGTTAATTGCGTAGAATGGTGCCAGCAAACTAAAGTACAGTGGGACTGATTAGAACAAGCAATCATGTATTATGTTTCCCGTGATGTGGCTTCTTGAAGAGAAGTTGTGTATTTTAATGAGAAGGCAACATATTTGCGAGAAGCGTGGAAACAATGCATTCGAATCAGTTTTAGAAAGCTTGTGAAAGCAAAGAGAGAGTGGTAAGAAGCACATTAGCTTGTAGTACAGTGGAAGGATTGAGTGAAATATACAATGATTTAAACACATTTTGAATGTAATGTCGAAATTATTATCAGAAAAGAAACGTAACATTCCCATTCACAGAGACATACTAAACAGGGACTTGATTTTGAAAATGGGTTTTGGTACCAGAGGTAGTGAGGCTGCTCCGTCTGGTTATAACGATGATAGTCGGCCTATTTCCAAATATCTCTTGCCAGCATACAACCAAATAACCCAGTAGTATCACCAGAAATTTCACCTTCTTCCCCATTTGCAAGCAGCAAGAAAGTCGCAAGGGGAGTCAAGGGGTCAGGAATCTGAAAGAACAATGTGACTCGTTCTACATCCTCCTGCCTCATCTTCTGAGAGATATCGATCACGGTAGTGAGACGTTACTGGCCGCAGATCACCATAGTTAGCAGTTACAGGGAACTGATCACCGGAGAGCAGTGCGATGTCGAGGTACGGCAGAGGAAAGCAAATTGTTTGGAATGAGTTCCTACGTGAACATATCAAAAGGCCATAACACATAGCAGCTTTATGAAGTCTCATATTTACATTGTTAACATTTGGCTTTCCCGTAAGCACAAGGAGCAAGTGAAGAATTGAAGATTCGCGTAACTTTTGTGTATTAGAAGCGGATACGGCTAGAGGTACATCCGTTCTAGCACTGGGAAATGAGTTGCTAACTTCAAACTTTCCACGTAGTCACGTAAAGAGTTGACCAGCAACTGCATGTCACGAGAGCTGTATAACCCATCGCCTTCTAATTGAGGCCACGAACATATCAATCACAACTGCTGTGGACCACACATGGTAGGTCAACCCGCCGACTTCCACAAAGATGGGATCGGCATGTTCAGCTGGACTTAGTATGTAAATTTAGGAGGGGACTATGTTGAAAAATAAATGTGCTACGTTTTCTAAATTTGACTCCTTCTACCTTAGGTACGAACTTATTAATCACCCCTCGTAACTTCCCTTCTCCTTCTTTAAGAGGTGTTCCATATCTCTTGTCAACTATAGATACGTTACGGAGCCATCCGTTTCACGCCTCGATGAAATAAGCCAATACTGAACCCCAATCAAGAGCTCCATTAGCAATCTCAATATTTCTGTTGTGTATTTGAAAGAAAACATCACTTCACAATTTTGGCTCCCAAGTTCCTACCTAATAGCATCAATCGAATGCATTCTATACTCTGTGCTCCTATCCCAGTTTAAGGTATTAGTAAATGTCGAATAGCTGTATCCTATAGTTCCGAAATGCTGATCCGTTTCATTTTCTAGTACTAGATCCAGGATGGACTGTTCGCTAGTCTGCATGTCCGCTTATTAAGCCAGGACTCCTTCCTGGACAGAGCTAAGAAACTCTATCATATCTAAACATTTTAACTTCAGGAAGTGCCGATGAATATTAGTGAAGTTTAAGTTGCCAGAGACAACTGCGCTGTTAATATGGCTCCTGTCCAATATCTATATCCCGACCTGTCGCTGTCTCTGTGTGTTGTTTTCATTTGGTGATGGGAACACTGTACAGAATACTCTGTAACGAGTGTTTCAGTCTATTAACATACAATCTCACCACAGCGTTCTCCCTTTCCACAGCTGTGATACTATCACACTCTCCCCGTGTTTCTCTTACTCGCTTTCACCTGATTATGACCACTTTGAAACATCTGAAGCCCGAAATATCCGGAAGTCATTCCTTCCTTTGAGACCGAATCGATTTTATTTCGAACATCCTTCTCAAACACGAGGAGTAAATGTCTTCACGTTATGTCTCCGCCTCAAGTTGCAATGTGCAATCAGTTATTTACAATAAATAGAACAATAAATGTAACATAGAGATACATTTAAATCTGCGTTAGTTAATCACATGATGGCCTGGTGGATGAAGCTGTCCAGGAGCCTTTTATGATGCGGTACCTTTTCCCGGATAACTGTTAAGTTTCTGTGATAGTTTGGAACTTATTCATTTTAGGATGACCAGGGACATGATTGTTTGAACTCATGGCATATTTACCAAACTTACTCATCTTTAAAACAGTTCCATACGAAAACTCTTCTGAATTACAATTGGACCTGGACGTTATCTACACATTTGTCCGTTTCCTAAATTGGGCTCTCACGTTCCTACCTAATAGCAACAATTCCATACTCTCAGCTCCTATACCACTATAAAGTTATGGTAAATGTCCAATAGTTGACCCCCGAAGAGAACAGCCACTTGATCCGTTTCATTTTCTGGTACCAGAACCTAGATGGACAGTTCTCCAATTCGCTTCCCACTTTTTGTCACAGGACACCTTCCGAGACGTAACTGAGAAAATCTGTCATATTTTGACCTCTTAACCTTCGGAAGTGCCCATCTTTCTTATGGAGATTAAGTTTTCTATGAGAACAGCCTTCTTAATATGGAACTGTTCAAATTCTATCTCTTGAGTAGTTCCTCGCTTCTCAGTATTTTCATCTCTTTTTTATCGATGTATTTATTTGTTTGTTTGTTTATTTATTTATATCTGTTCACAGGGTGGGAGGGCGTGTCGTCTCTGCATAATACACCGAAAAGAGTGATTGCTGCCCTTCTGCTTCTGAGATCTATTTATAGTCTATCAATAGCCAATCTCTCCACAGTTTCTTCCCTTTCTGTTGCTCTGTTATTATCATATCCTTCCTCTGATACAATGGCACTCCCTTTAACTCCCACTGTCCGGATTCGCACATCTGAACTTGGGGATGTCCAGAAGCCATTCCCATCCTTGTGATTCCCAATTCTCCGTGGTAGTTCACAGTGTACCACAACGTATGTAACAATTATGCCTGCTCTATGAAATTTTGTCCAGTTTCTTACCTTAACTGCAGAAAGTACGCAATATTCCGTGGATTTTGCCATTTCCGGATGACCAGGCAAATTATTGTTTGAATTTATGACAAACCTACTCATGTTTAAAACTGTTTTATTTCGGAAACTCCGATGAATTACATTTAGAGGTGGACGTTATCGACACAGATGGCCATTTAATGTGAACACATACTTCAGTCCATTCTTCAGCTCTTTTCTGAATTTCCTCTGTGTCACTGTATAGATACATGTATTGGTGCACATACTCAGAATTTGTAACATGAAACCAAATTGCTGTAGGATGTATACCGGGGAACTAAAATACCTGTCCTGATAATAGCCGTTTACCAGTTGCCATTTCAGGGAATGAGCTACATATGGCATCCAAAATGATATGAAATTAGCTGAAATTGCAAACAACAAAATCATCGATTTTCTGCGGTTTTCCATCTCGCTATCCTTCTGATTATCGTTGCTGTTCCGAAGCCTTCTGCGGACTCTATTTGCAGCAACGATATGTCTTATTGTTAACCCATTGAATACTAGCGTTAAGCCGATTGGTAGCAACGGTGTTAAAATACTATCCAGTAGTTTGAATCCTTTCCACAGGGGTGAAGTAGCGAATTCATGTGTGAAGGCACAACGCCACGGCATGTTGTCAATGATGACGTAAGGTTCAACGGCAAAGTAAAACGGGACACATCTCCCGCAGCTCACTGTAACTACGGTGACCATAACAACCGTTGCTGTTCTTTCAGTGCAGTATCGTTCCCGCAGCTCTCGACAGCATATTGCGATGAAACGATCAAAGGTAAAACTGACCGTAAACCAAACAGAACAGTCCCTTGTCACAAGAAAGAATACAAGTGTCAGAGCGCATACAGGAGTGATGAGCAGGGATCTAGAAAAAATGTAGATATTGTTGGTCTGTTCCACCAAAGCGAAAACTATAACGACAATCATATCCGCTGTTGCCATTCCAACCAGGTAACGGCTGATGCATTTGGAGAGTCCGCATTTCCCCCGAGATAAGATAACAATCGCCGTTAAATTAACTGCAGAAAATTTGGAGAAACAAAAAAAGAAAACACAGAATTATCGTGTAGCTGCAAATGTCTGCATGCCCACCATTCTTCCAATGCTATGTAGGGTATAGCTTTTTTTGGAAGTGAAATGCAGAAATTCACTGTGTGCGAACTCCATGGGTGCCCCCCGGATGGAAGACGACTACCGACAGAAGTGGCAGTGGGTTGGCGACTTGTAGACCGTTTAAAGGCGGGCATCTGATTTCCATGACTCGCGTACCGGTGAAGGTCGATCGCTCCATAAGCGTATCATTTCCATCATTTGAGATGAAAGAGCTGAAGGGATTATTTGTAGTGAAGTCATGAGATTTCACCATTAAGTCATGATTTAGTGGCTTATGGAAGAACAGACCTGAGTATCGATATACGACTGGACTGGTCAGGTGAAAAAATGTCCGATCTTGCACATCGGCCGCTGTCGGTTCAGAAAGCCGAGCAAGGTGAAACTATGAAATGATGGCGATATCGGCACCAACGTAACTGACAACAGAAAAAAAAGAAACATCGCTCAGAAAATATATGGAAAACGAATATCATGACAACCAGTCGCATGAACCCTCCAATCTGGAAATACATTTTAGACTAAGGTAGCATCTGTGCTCAGTAAAAGTCTAAAGAGCGCAGCGGAACAAAAGCAAGCAAGATGACGGCACCGTACATATAGCGACTCGTGCAGTATCTTACTAGGAACTCCGATCGCTACAATTGCAGGATAGAAAATGCTCGCGATGTAGTAAATCGCTGGATATCCCATAATCCGTCAGAGTTCAGTTGCACGGAACGTTCGCACTGCTCATATGGTATGGACTGGTGCAGACTTTATGGAGTTATATGCAATTCAGTGCAGTTCCACAGAGGCAATTAGTGTTATCACATTAGTCACATTAGTGACAACCAGCTACACAAACACGTGAATTAAATTGTTTTCTCACTCTGTCCCTGTGTAATAACGTCGTCTCCCCAAGTTACATATCATTAACTTTTAACCAAATGATAATATGAACATTGTCAATTATATTTCCAACACACCTGGCTTCATTTGCTGAAATAGCACATTTTCTGACCAGTGTTGTTTCTAACATTGACAACACTCAACATGGACAATCGATTTTAAATTGACTTATGTTGTCACTTCGACCGAGTACATTCGCTTCTGCCATTGAGGGCGGGACATTAGCTCGGCAGCTGAAATGGAGTAACATTAGTGAAGCGGAGGTTAGGATCATTTCCTTTCCCTCATTTTGGTCATTTCGAATCATTTGAATGACGAAAGTCAAAGTAACAGCTGATGGCATGTTCCCTTGGGCAATTTTCCACACGGCATTTCCAGCCATATTACCTTCACAGCCAGGGTGACCAGCAAACCGCTCAAATGGCGGCGACTCCACCAATGCGTATTCCTGGAGGAGTTCATTCCAATTGCAATAATCCCAGTTCATTAGACTTTCCGAATTCCTGTAGTTTCTTGAATTCTTCATCCCGGGTTAGAAACCGGTAACTAGCCAGCCCCAGAGGTCTCTGTACCTCGCCCACGTGGTCCGACTCGAGTCTGAAAAAAGCGTTTATCTCAGCCCATCAAGGAAAGGCATTTCTGATACAAATATCAGCCCTTGTAATAATGATCAGTGAGGGACAGCTGTGTTTCAACTCTGAATGGACCAAACCATTTAAAAGAGGAAACCGACACAGAGTCCAACGAGACTGCAGATTGCTTTATGATAGGTTGTCAATTTACATAATAGCTACTCCTCCGAGAAAGTTCTCAGATTTACCAGGTAATTACCTGAAGTTCCCTGTGTCGACATTCAATTGTTCTGATCAGGTTGCCCCAGAGCAAGAATCAGTTCAGAGCCCATGCCCTTTACATGACGAATAGCTATTGGTCTGAGAATGGTCTCAGGTTTAGCAGATCATTACATGAAATCTCTTGAGTCCATTTTGAAATAATCTGATTAGATTACCCAAGAGCAAGAATCAGTTCAGATTTCTCAAAATATGGTGAAACAGAGACCACCAGTTTGACTGCTTCCCTTGTTATTGACCAGTCTGTAGTTCCTTCTGGCCAACACTTAATAACATAATACTTTCTCTACACTTACTGGCATATTGCTAACATCTTCGCAGGAGAATACTGTAGGAAAATATGAGTTCAGATTATCGACTGTGTTCTTCTCTGCATAATTTAATCTAACAATCTATTGGGGGCAATTTTAGCTTTATCGGCCACATCATACTCAACCTGCATTTTGACAATCCGGATTTCCCACTTGACTATACAACTCATATATCCATAAGCCCGATGGTTAACATCCTCACTATCTTTTCTCTATCCTTTCAAAAGCTATCTTTTCTCCAAAACATTACGTACATCCATGTAGTCGTCATTTGATTTGCTAGATATGCTCGCATGAAAGGTATCTCAGATTGTATGTGGTGATATGTATATACTTTGGAAATCAATTTTACTTTCAACATTGAACTTTGATTTCTTGCCTTTTATGACCCTGGGTTAAAGGTTTTCTGCAAAGGGTGTCTTCCGCTTTTAATCCACTCCACTCTTCCTCAATTGGCTCAACGTCAGCAGTTCCTCCAGTTTATCTCCTGAAGTCCGAGCTGCATCTTTATACCTTTGACTTTATGATATTCAATTTAATGGTTTTGGCTTTTATTCATACACTCTCCGAAAAAAACGTACTAATTTTGTTATGATCACTCTCTCCGAAAGGTACAACTACTTCTGTAATCAAAATTCTCTCTGAATTTTTCAAGAATTTCAAATCTGGACAGGTCTTCCCGCCTGGTGGTGCCTAAACGCACTGGGTCGAAAATCAATAATACAATAACACAACAAAATCACTATTCTGCAATCCGTTAGGCAGTGGGTTTTCTCGCTAAATAATTGCTGGGGTAAATGTCCCAGGTAACTAGAACATCACCATCAGGACTTCCCTTTTTAACATTGCGATAGAGAAGTAGGTAACGCAGAATTGTCCTCAGTGTGGAGACTTCGCTGGTCATGAATGTATGAAGGAAAATTAAAAGGCTGTGATAAAGATTTGGATGATTACACATGCGACAATATGAATCAAGGAAGATAACCGAATCCAGAGTGGAAGAAATGTTAATTGCGTAGAATGGAACCAGCAAGCTAAAGTACAGTAGTACTGATTAGAAGAAACAATCATGTATTATGTTTCCCGAGATATGGCTTCTTGAAGAGGTTGTGTATTTTAATGAGAAGGCAACATATCTGCGAGGAGCGTGGGAACAATGCATTCGAATCAGTTTTAGAAGGTTTATGAAAGCACAAAGAGCTTGTTAAGAGGGACACTAGCTTGTAGTACAGTGGAAGGATTGAGTGAAATATACAATAATTTAAACACATTTTGAATGTAATGTCGAAATGATTATCAGAATAGAAACGAAACATTCCCATTCACAGAGAAATAATAAACAGGGGCTTGATTTTGAGGCTGAGTTTTGGTAACAGACGTAGTGAGGCTGCTCCGTATGGTTATACCGATGATAGTCCGCCTATTTGCAAATATCTCTTGCCAGCAAACAACCACATAACCCAGGAGTATCAGCAGAAGTCTCACCGTCTTCCCCATTTGCAAGCAGCAAGAAATTCGCAAGGGGAGGCAAGGGGTCAGGAATCTGAAAGAACAATATGACTCGTTCTACATCCTTCTGCCTCATCTTCTGAGAGATACCGATCATGGTAGTGAGACATTACTGGCCGAGGATAATCATAGTGAGCTGTTACAGGCAACAGATCACCGGAGAGCAGTGCGATGTCTAGGTACAGCGGAGGAAAGGAAATTGATTGGAGTGAGTTCCTATGTGAACATAGCAAAATGCCATAACACATAGCAGCTTTATGAAGCCTCAGATTTACATTGTTAACATCCAGCTTTGCCGCAAATACAAGGAGCAAGTGAAGAATTGTCGATTCTGGTAACCTTTGTGTATTAGAAGCGGATACCGCTAGAGGTGCTAACAATCTGCAATCATATGAGCGGCAAACATAAAAACAGAATTAGGTAAGACATCGGAGCAGGGTTTGGCCACTTGGCTCATCAAGCCTGCTCCACCATTTAATAGGGTCAATAGGCCAATACGACCATGGACTGATCTCCACCTACCGGCCTTTTCCCCATAACCCTTAATTCCCCTACTTTCCAAAAAGGTTTCCATCTCTGACTTAACTATATATTTACTGGGCTAGCCTCTACTGCTACATTGGGAAGAGAAATCCGCAGATTCACTACTCTCTAAAAACATGTCCTCCTCATCTCTGTTCAAATTCTACATCGCCGAATCCTGAGGCGATGTCCCTAAGATCTAGTCTCATCTACCTGTGCAAACAAATATCCTGTCTCTATCTTATCAATCCCTTTCATAGTTTTATATGCTTCTATAGCGTGTACGTCCAGGCGAGGGTCTTCAAACGAACCCTGAAAAAATGATAAAGGGATACTAAAAATAGCAACAGAGCTGTTTCCAAAGATGCAAACAAATCAGTCTCCTATAGGCGCCATCATTCTTAGTTGCTCCGTCCGATTATACCGGAGGTATCACACTAAAGAGAAATACCTTCACTCCATCACTGAGGCGTTAAAAACCATAGTTCCGGGCTGCAGGTCTGTGTGGCAACGGTCCGCAAACACCCACATCTGGTTTCACTTTGTTTTTTAGAATATTTGATAATGATTTTTACTCTTGGAATTAACTGTTTATTCTATGCACGCAAGGTAAAGGCGACAGTTCTGAAGAAAGAAGCATTCGAGCTTAGATTTTTATTTTGCCTCACCTGCGTGTTCAGATTGTGTCCTTACGTTTGTTCGCTTTGGTATTGATTTCAGAGGGAGAACGTATTCAACACTGGCCATGTGAAATCAAGGTTAAAGTGGTCGAGATATGAGTGCATCTATTCCGGGTATGATAAACCCGCTGGTGAAAGGTAAATTGATATTAAGACAAATTCGTGTCTACTTGAATTGGGAATTTGAAATTCACATCCTGGGAGGCTGTTTCATTTAGGGGGCGATAAGGGATGCTGCTGGATACTTTGGAATGCTGATTTTGACTTGCAGGGTCCATCGGAAATGATTGTTTTGCTGTAATCGTAGCATCTGTCTTCTGATAAGTAAACGTGATTTCAGTTTAGATAGCGAGCAGTTTCAGTCTGAATTCAGTATTTTGCTTTCAAAATAGCCCTAACTCAGTAAATGATCCAAGTCCTGTAGCATGGTCAAATTAATGTCGGTCTCTCAGAACACTGTAATAGCATCGTCCAGATAAAGTTGTAAAGTGTACTAAGGATTAGACCTTACTTGCGAAAAAAACACTAGCCACTACCTTCCAGACAGAGTGCACACTATTGACTACCTCATTAACCTTCCCTTGGTTAGCCAGTTCTGAATCAATGCAGCTAAGTTTCATTAGAGCCCAACCCACCTGACTTTCTGAATGCGAGAAACAGAGGGAACCCAGTCTAACACATTGCAAAATTAATATATCCCACATCGACTCTTCTGACTTCACCTGCCTATTTTCCACTTTTTCATGAAATTTATTCAGGCTCATAAGGGTCACAAAACCATGCTGACTATCCACAACCAGAATTCGTTTCTCCGTAAAATTCGGTGTGTAAGCAACCTCTCAAAAACCTTGCTCGCTACTGACCGAAGACTCAATAGCCTGTAATTCTCAGGAATATCTCTAATACACTTCTTGAACAAAGACATAAAATTTACCTTTCTACAATTCTTCGATTCTACCTATGTGGCATGCTTTCTCTAATTACCTGGATTACATCCGTTCTGGCACCGGGAGATGAGTTATGAAATTCAAACTTTTCGCGTACTCACGCAAAGTGATGACCTGCACGAGAGCTGTATAACTCATCGCCTTCTACCTAAGGCCACGAACATATCAATCACTGCTGCTGCAGACCTCCTCTGGAGGATCAAAACGCAGACTTCTACGAAGATGGGAACGCTATGTTCCACGACCACTACTCTAAGTGTGTAAATGTAGGAGGGGACTATGTTGAAAAATAATTGTTCTAGGTTTTCTAAAATTAACTCCTTAGTATACGAACTTATTAATCACCCCTCATATTTACTTTCTGCTTCTTTTAGAGGTGTTCCATATCTCTTGTCAAACATAGATACTTTACGGGGCCAACCGTTGCACGCCTCAATGAAACAAACCAATACCGAATCCCAATTAAGAGCTCCATTAACATTCTCAATATTTCTGTTGTGTATTTGAGAGAAAACATCACTTCCCAATTTTGGCTCCGAAGTTCATACCGAATAGCGTCAGTCAAATGAATTCCATTCTGTCTGCTCCTATCCCAGTATTAGCAAATGTCGAATAGCTGTATCTTGTAGTTCTGAAATGCAGACCCGTTTAATTTTCTAGTACTAGATCCAGTATGGACTGTTCGCTAGTCTGCCTGTCCGCTTATTAAGCCAGGACTCCTTCCTGGACACAGCTAGGAAACTCCATCATAACTAAACCTTTTAACTTCAGGAAGTGCCGATGAATGTTAGTGAAGTTTAAGTTGCCAGAGACGGGAGTTTCAAGATGGCGACGTAGACATCTGCCTTTTAGGCGCTCTTCATTTTTTAAGCTACAATCACCCTTTAAACAAATCTTTTCGTACTTAATCACATGGGTTGATACTTACGATTTACTTTTTTTTTCTAAAACAATACTTGATCTAATCTTTTCAAACTTAAAATGGCTACAGCTAAGAAATCGTCTAAAGAGCCTTTATCCCTCGAGTCGATTACTAATCTTCTGGATACTAAACCGGATACTAAACTTGCAAGTTTGGAAAGTAAAATGGAAAGTAAAATGGCAAGTTTGGAAAATAAGATTACCGCGAAAATGTCTGAGCTTGAAGAAGTTGTTAGATCGCTTGATACCAAGCTTCAATCGGAGGCATCAGATATTCAACGGCATGAAGTCAAGATCACGACTCTTGAAAACTTAATTTGTGGAAAAAATACGTACAATTGAAACATTGGAGAAAAAGGTACTGTCGACTGCTCAAACAGTAGAGCATTATAAGTTTAAAATCACTGATCTTGAAAATCGATCTCGCAGACAGAACTTGCGAATCATTGGGCTTCCCGAAAATGTTGAGTCTGGTGACTGAACTGAATTTTTCTCTAATTTACTGTGGAAAGTTTTTGGCGCTGAAGCTTTGCAAGTTAAACCTACTATTGATCGCGCCCACAGAGTTTCGAGATTCTCGATCTCGAGCGACAAGACACGGGCTGTGATTGTTCGCCTCCATTATCCTCGGCAGAAAGAGCTTTTAATCCGATTAGCTCGTCCGAAAGGCAAGATCTTTCACAGAAACAAGAAGTTCGTATTGTTGAAGATTATTCGTTTGAAGTGATGAAAGCAAGAATCGCTTTTAAACCAGTGATGGCAGAGATTCATTCGATTGGACTTAAACAAGCTTTCAGATACCTGGCGAATCTCAGAGTTACTTTGGGTGACAACAGCCAGCGCTTCTTTAAAACTCCAGCAGACGCGAAGAAATTCATCGAAGAATATCGATCTTCTACCATAAGTTGAACTATGTGTTATGTTGAAGAATTTTTGGAGAGAAGATGCCATTTCGTTTTGGGCTTTATCTCATGAAGCCGTGTTATAGCTTTATACTTTGGTCTGTAGACCTGTTTTTATTTACTATCACGGTTATAGACGCTCTTTTAATTTTACTATAATGTCTTTTTTCTTAATTTTTTTTCTCTGAATTGGGTATACACATTATACTTTGTAATAAGATTTATTTTTTTTAAGATGTCGTTTCTTCTTCCCATAAGACTTTGCTTTCCGTGATCGTTTATTTGTTTGCTTGTACTTGAATATGGGACGAATGTTTTGGATTTTTAGACCTTTTTTTATATTGTAGTGATTATTGAATCCTTTTTCTATTCTATTTTGATTACTCTTTTTAAAAATTTTTTAATAGATTGGTGAATTTACATTTATATTTTGTAATATGGTTTTTTCAAAATGTCGTTTCTTGGAACGTGTCATCAACTTGTATTTGAATATGGAATTATTTTTTAAAGTCATATTACACTTTTTTTTAAAAATCTAAAGTTTACTCTTTTTTTATTAATGATCTTTTGTTTTATTATATTACTTTTTTTCCCTCTTTTTGATTGATATATAGCTTTTCCTTATCAACCCTTTATCTAAACCTGGGTGTTATATTGTCTCTTTTTACCTGTTCGTGGAGTTGCCATCTTGAAATGGGGGTAATATTAGTATTAGTTTGTGCGCCTGCCGCTTGGCTCTTTTTCGAGGGTTTGGGGGAGGGGGTAGGGGTCTTTTTCCATGCTTTTGCTTTTTATTTTTTTGCTTTTAGTTTATGGGCCGACTTTAAATATTGTTGAGGAATCATTCTCTCCGGTTGCTCCTGAATCATTTTCCCTTCTTCCTGAATTAAGGGTTCTGTGTCTTTTTAACCTTTTATGATATATACAATTAATATTGGCATGATGGATAAGTCTATTAATTTTATCTCTTGGAATACTAATGGTTTAAACCATCCGATTAAACGTAAAAAAAAATATTTAAAGTTTTCCATAGACTGAATGCTAATATTATCTTTGCACAGGAGACCCATATTAGGAGGGAGGATAATCAACATTTTTTGGGTCCTGGAAGGGTCAACAATTTCACTCGATTTTTACCGCCAAAATTAGGGGTGTGTCTATTTTTATAGACCCCTCAATTTCGTTTACACATCATGAAATTATTTCTGACCCACAGGGCAGATTTTTGTTGATTACTGGTTCACTTTTTAATCGAAAAGTGGCTCTAGTTAATATTTATGCTCCAAAACTTTGACTGCCCTGAATTTTTTAAACGATTATTTACTTCCCTCCCTAATTTAAATGAACATACGTTGATAATGGGTGGAGATTTTAATTGTTGTTTGAATCCTTTGATGGATAGATCTAAACCTATTCGAACTCTTCCGAATCAGCCTTACTTATTAATTCCTTTATGGTTGATTCGGGAATTACTGAAATATGGCGGTTTTTGAACACTAAAGACAAAGAATTTTCGTTTTTTTTTCACATGTTTATCATAGTTATTCTAGAATTGATTATTTTCTTATTGATCACCGTTTATTAACAGATGTTATTGATTGTATATACGATTCTATTGCTATTTCGGATCACGCTCCTTTGAAGTTGTCTATTAAGGTATCGGATTCCTCCATTAATACTAGATCTTGGAGATTCAACGCTACTTTGCTTCAAGATCCAGAATTTATCACCTTCAAAGAACAGCAAATTGACTTGTATATTTCAACAAATTACATCGAAGAGATTGACAGAGGAATACTCTGGGATTCTTTTAAGGCTTTTATCCGTGGACAAATTATCTCACATTCCGCTGGTAAAAGAAAACAAAGGTATCTTGATATAGCTACGTTGGTGGATAAAATTAAATAAATTGATAAGATTTATTCCGTGATTCCTACCAAAGAACTTTATAAGAAGAGAGTTGAGCTTCAAATGGAACACAGCTTATTATTATCTTCTTCAATTGAGAATCAATTAATTAAGACCAAGGCTCAATTTTATATTCATAGTGATCGAACTGGTAAATTATTAGCTAACCAATTAAAAGCTATCTCGACTGAGCGACAAATTATTAAAATTCGTAAACAAGACGGTAATTTGACTACTTATCATAAAGAAATTAATAATACATTCCAAGATTTTTATAAATCTTTATATCAATCAGAATCTGATGGCGATCTGTCCATGATGGATAATTTTTTAATAATTTGAATATTCCCAAACTGACAGTTGAAGATCAGAGTTTGTTTGATGCTCCTATTTCTTTGGCTGAAGTAGGAGAGGCTATTTCATCAATGAATTCAGGGAAAGCTCCTGGCCCTGATGGTTATATTATGGAATTTTTAAAAACTTTTTCTTCTTTGCTTTCCCCATGGTTATGTGAAATTTTCAATGATGCATTTACTAAGAAGAGATTACCCCGGTCTTTTTATGAAGCTACTATCTCTCTAATTCTTAAAAAAGATAAGGATCCTACCTTATGTGCATCCGATCGCCCTATATCGTTATTAAATGTAGACTCTAAGATTCTTACAAAAATTCTAGCTATTCGGTTAGAAAAGATACTATCACAGATTATTTCAGAAGATCAAACTGGTTTTATTAAGAACCGGTACTCCTTTTTCAATGTTAGAAAATTGATTAATATAATTTATACCTCTTCATCTAGAACCCCAGAATGTATCATTTCATTAGATGCTGAAAAAGTTTTTGATAGAGTTGAATGGACTTACTTATTTAATGCGTTAAAATATTTAATTTTAGTTCTAATTTTATATCATGGATTAAACTAATATATCATAAACCTGTTGCTTCTGTTCTTACAAATAATCATAGATCCTCTTTTATTCAGTAATCTCATGGTACGAGACAAAGTTGTCCTTTATGTCCTTTATTATTTTATATTGCATTAGAACCTTTAGCCATTGCTATTCGTGAATCACCTAATATTTTTGGTATTACCCGTAATGTTAAGTTATATAAGTTATCACTATATGCTGATGACTTGTTGTTATATATTTCTGATCCTGATAGGTCTATTCCCGCTATTCTATCCTTGTTGGTTCAATTTGATAGATTTTCTGGTTATAAATTAAATTGGGATAAGAGTGTATTGTTCCTTTTAAATGCGCAAAATTTATTGAATGGCAGGGTACCATTTAAAGTTGTTACAAAGAACTTTACTTATCTAGGTATAAAAATTACCAAGAAACATAAAGATTTATTCAGATTGAAATTTTTACCTTTGCTTCATCAAATTCAACAACTTACTACTAGATGGTCTCCCTTATCCTTATCATTGGTTGGTCGGATTAATGCTATTAAAATGATGGTTTTACCGAATTTTTTAGATTTATTTCAAGCTTTACCAATTTTTATTCCTATATCTTTTTTTGACAACATAGATTCAAAAATTTCCTCATTTGTGTGGCAAAATAAAAACCCTAGGTTAAGTAAAAAACAGTTACAGAAACCTAAAAAAGATGGTGGTTTAGCTTTACCTAACTTTAGATTTTACTATTGGGCGAATAATATTCGAAACTTAATATAGTGGAAAGAAGATTTGGATTCACCATTATGCCCACAATGGGTAAATTTGGAATGTAATGATGCACAAGTATATTCTTTATTCTCCGTTCTTGGTTCTTCTTTTCCCGTTGATTTAGTCAAATTCAATAAACAGATATCTAACCCTATTGTCAAACACACATTACGAATTTGGTTTCAATTTCGTAAGTTTTTTACCCTGAGAAATTTTGTTCTTGATAGCCCTATCTTATTTAACCTTTTTTTAAACCCTCTTTAATAGATCAAGCCTTTAGCGTATGGAAAAGGAAAGGTATAATATGTTTTCGTGATCATTTTTTGAAGGTAGTTTAATGTCTTTTGACCAACTTTCTAACAAATTTAAGTTACCTAAATCTTATTTTTTTTAGTTATCTACAAATCAGAAACTTTTTATATAAAGTTTTAACATCCTTTCCCAATTCAACTCCGATAGATTTTTTAGATATGATTTTTACCTTGAATCCTTGTCAGAAGGGATTAGTGGCTTTTATTTATAATATGATTATGAAGATACAACCAGAAATGTCAGGCAGAATTAAACAAGACTGGGAAAAAGAGCCTCAATATATTATATCAACAGAAAAATGGGAAAAAAAAATCTACAAATGGTTAATTCTTCTTCTATATGTGCTAAACATGCTTTAATACAATTTAAAGTAGTACATAGAGCTCATATGTCTAAAGATAAGCTTGCTCGATTCGACTCCCATATTAACCCTCAATGTGACAGATGTCACTCAGAAGTTGCTTCATTGACCCACGTGTTTTGGTCATGTCCCACCTTATATAACTATTGGAAGGACATATTTGCTATCATTTCCTCAGTTTGGAATATTGATTTACAACCCCATTTTAATACTGCAATTTTTGGTATACCAAATGAGGATGGTTGTCGACTTTCCCCTTCAATTAGACGAATGATCGCCTGTGCAACCCTAGAATGGCTAGAAGGTCTATATTACAAAATTGAAAAGAAGTAAACCCTCCTACCACGTTTCAGTGGTTCTCTCAAACTATTTCTTGTTTGATCTTAGAAAAAATTAGAAGTACTATTTTTGATCCATCAATTAAATTTGAAGAAACTTGGGGACCGTTTATTCGACATTTTCATATGAGTTAATTTGACCTCTTCCGGACCTTTTCTCTTTTTATCCTTGTTCTGGTATGGAGTTCCGGGGTTCTTGACACTATCATGTACAAATAAACTATTATTATTGCCTATGTTAGTCTAGGTTTATTTTTTTTCTAATATATATTTTTTCTTGTATTTTTTATATATTTTTTTTCTTTTCTCTCTTTTAGTGATTATCCTTTTTCATGTATAATCAATATAGGCTTGACTGATTATTATATGATGTTGTTTTTGCTGATATTTTAGTAAGATATTGATATCTTATTACTAATTCAATTTCAAGCCTAATGTATTTACAACCTATTCAATATTATGCTATGTTATTTTTTATATATGAAACTCAATAAAAAGATTGAAAAAGAAAGTTGCCAGAGACAACAGCGCTGTTAATATGTCTCCTGTCCAAAATCTATATCCCTATCTGTCACTATCTCTGTGTGTTGTTTTCATTTGGCGATGGGAGCTCTGTACAAAATACTCTGAAACGAGTGTTTCACAGTCTATTAACAAACAATCTCACCACAGCGTTCTCCCTTTCCACAGCTGTGATTCTATCACATTCTCCCCGTTGTCCAAGGAGAATTATTTTACTCGCTTTCACCCGATTATGACCAATTTGAAACATCTGAACCCCGAAATGTCCGGACGTCATTCCTTCCTTTGAGACCGAATCGATTTTACTTCGCACATCCTTCGCAAACACGAGGAGTAAAAGTCTTCACGTTACGTCTCCGTCTCAATGTGCAATGTGCAATCAGTTACTTACAATAAATAGAACAATAAATGTAACATAGAGATACATTTAAATCTGCGTGAGTTAATGAAGGTGTGGATGAAGCTGTCCAGGAGCCTGTTGGTACTGGCTTTTATGCTGTGGTACCATTTCCCGGATAACTGTTAGGTTTCTGTGATAGTTTGGAACTTATTCATTTTAGGATGACCAGGGACATGGTGGTGTGAACTCATGGCATATTTACCAAACTTCCTAATCTTGAAAACTGTTTCATACGAAAACACTTCTGAATTACAATTGGACTGGGACGTTATCTACACAGTTGTCCGTTTCCTAAATTGGGCCTTCAAATTCCTACCTCAATTCCATACTCTCAGCTCCTATACCACTATAAAGTTATGGTAAATGTCCAATAGTTGACCCGCGAAGAGAACAGCCACCTGATTCGTTTCATCTTCTGGTACCGGAACCTGGATAGACAGTTCTCTAATTCGCTTCCCACTTTTTGTCACAGGACACCTTCCGAGACGTAACTGAGAAAATCTGTCATATTTTGACCTCTTAACCTTCGGAAGTGCCCATGTTTCTTACGTAAATTACGTTCTCTATGAGAACAGACGTCTTAATATGGAACTGTTCAAAATCTACTCTTGCGTAGTTCCTCGCTTCTCAGTATTTTCATCTCTTTTTTATCGATTTATTTATTTGATTGTCTGTTTATTTATTTATATCTGTTCACAGGGTGGGAGGGCGTGTCGTCTCTGCATAATACACCGAAAAGAGTGATTGCTGCCCTTCTGCTTCTGAGATCTATTTATAGTCTATCAATAGCCAATCTCTCCACAGTTTCTTCCCTTTCTGTTGCTCTGTTATTATCATATTCTTCCTCTGATACAATTGCACTCCCTTTAACTCCCACTGTCCGGATTCGCACATCTGAACTTGGGGATGTCCAGAAGCCATTCCCATCCTTGTGATTCCCAATTCTCCGTGGTAGTTCAGAGTGTACCACAACGTATGTAACAATTATGCCAGCTCTATGAAATTTTGTCCAGTTTCTTACCTTAATTGCAGAAAGTACGCAATATTCCGTGGATTTTGCCATTTCCGGATGACCAGGCAAATTATTGTTTGAATTTATGACAAACCTACTCATGTTTAAAACTGTTTTATTTCTGAAACTCCGATGAATTACATTTAGAGGTGGACGTTATCGACACAGATGGCCATTTAATGTGAACACATACTTCAGTCCATTCTTCAGCTCTTTTCTGAATTTCCTCTGTGTCAGTGTATAGATACATGTATTGGTGCACATACTCAGAATTTGCAGCATGAACCCAAATTGTTGTAGTATATATTCCGGGGAACTCAAATATCTGTCCTGATAGAAATAATTTTCCGGTTGCCATTTCAGGGAATGAGCTACATATGGCATCCAAAATGATATGAAATTAGTTGAAATTGCAAACAACAAAATCATCGATTTTCTGCGGTTTTCCATCTCGCTATCCTTCTGATTATCGTTGCTGTTCCGAAGCCTTCTGCGGACTCTATTTGCAGCAACGATATGTCTTATTGTTAACCCATTGAATACTAGTGTTAAGCCGATTGGTAGCAACGGTGTTAAAATACTATCCAGTAGTTCGAATCCTTTCCACAGGGGTGAAGTAGCGAATTCATGTGTGAAGGCACAACGCCACGGCATGTTGTCAATGATGACGTAAGGTTCAACGGCAAAGTAAAACGGGACACATCTCCCGCAGCTCACTGTAACTACGGTGACCATAACAACCGTTGCTGTTCTTTCAGTGCAGTATCGTTCCCGCAGCTTTCGACAGCATATTGCGATGAAACGATCAAAGGTAAAACTGACCGTAAACCAAACAGAACAGTCCCTCGTCACAAGAAAGAATACAAGTGTCAGAGCGCATACAGGAGTGATGAGCAGGGATCTAGAATAAATGTAGATATTGTTGGTCTGTTCCACCAAAGCGAAAACTATAACGACAATCATATCCGCTGTTGCCATTCCAACCAGGTAACGGCTGATGCATTTGGAGAGTCCGCACTTGCCCCGTGATAGGATCACAATCGCCGTTAAATTAACTGCAGAAAATTTGGAGAAACAAAAAAAATACACAGAATTATCGTGTAACTGCAAATGTCTGCATGCCCACCATTCTTCCAATGCTATGCAGGGTATAGCGTTTTTTGGAAGTGAAATGCAGATATTCACTGTGTGCGAACTCCGTGGGTGCACTCCGGCTGGAAGACGACTACCGACAGAAGTGGCAGTGGGTTGGCGACTTGTAGACCGTTTAAAGGCGGGCATCTGATTTCCATGACTCACGTACCGGTGAAGGTCGATCGCTCCATAAGCGTATCATTTCCATCATTTGAGGTGAAAGAGCTGAAGGGATTATTTGTAGTGAAGTCATGAGATTTCACGAATAAGTCATGATTTAGTGGCTTATGGAAGAACAGACCTGAGTATCGATATACGACTGGACTGGTCAGGTGAAAAAGTGTCCGATCTTGCACATCGGCCGCTGTCGGTTCAGAAAGCCGAGCAAGGTGAAATTATGAAACGATGGCGATATCGCCACCAACGTAACTGACAACAGAAAAAAAAGAAACATCGCTCAGAAAATATATGGAAAACGAATATCATGACAACCAGTCGCATGAACCCTCCAATCTGGAAATACATTTCAGACGAAGGTAGCATCTGTGCTCAGTAAAATTCTAAACAGCGCAGCGGAACAAAAGCAAGCAAGACGACGGCACCGTACATATAGCGACTAGCTGCAGTATCTTACCAGGAACTCCGATCGCTACAATTGCAGGATAGAAAATGCTCGCGATGTAGTAAATCGCTGGATATCCCATAATCCGTCAGAGTTCAGTTGCACGGAACGTTCGCACTGCTCATATGGTATGGACTGGTGCAGACTTTATGGAGTTATATGCAGTTCAGTGCAGTTCCACAGAGGCAATTAGTGTTATCACATTAGTCACATTAGTGACAACCAGCTACACAAACACGTGTATTAAATTGTTTTTTCACTCTGTCCCTGTGTAATAACGTCGTCTCCCCAAGTTACATATCATTAACTTTTAACCAAATGATAATATGAACATTGTCAATTATATTTCCAACACACCTGGCTTCATTTGCTGAAATAGCACATTTTCTGACCAGTGTTGTTTCTAACATTGACAACACTCAACATGGACAATCGATTTTAAATTGACTTACGTTGTCACTTCGACCGAGTACATTCGCTTCTGCCATTGAGGGCGGGACATTAGCTCGGCAGCTGAAATGGAGTAACATTAGTGAAGCGGAGGTTAGGATCATTTCCTTTCCCTCATTTTGGTCATTTCGAATCATTTGAATGACGGAAGTCAAAGTAACAGCTGATGGCATGTTCCCTTGGGCAATTTTCCACTCGGCATTTCCAGCCATATTACCTTCACAGCCAGGGTGACCAGCAAACCGCTCAAATGGCGGCGACTCCACCAATACGTATTCCTGGAGGAGTCCATTCCAATTGCAATAATCCCAGTTCATTAGACTTTCCGAATTCCTGTAGTTTCTTGAATTCTTCATCCCGGGTTAGAAACCGGTAACTAGCCAGCCCCAGAGGTCTCTGTACCTCGCCCACGTGGTCCGACTCGAGTCTGAAAAAAGCGTTTATCTCAGCCCATCAAGGAAAGGCATTTCTGATACAAATATCAGCCCTTGTAATAATGATCAGTGAGGGACAGCTGTCTTTCAACTCTGAAAGGACCAAACCATTTAAAAGAGGAAACCGACACAGAGTCCAACGAGACTGCAGATTGCTTTATGATAGGTTGTCAATTTACATAATAGCTACTCCTCCGAGAAAGTTCTCAGATTTACCAGGTAATCACCTGAAGTTCCCTGTGTCGACATTCAATTGTTCTGATCAAGTTGCCCCAGAGCAAGAATCGGTTCAGAGCCCATGCCCTTTACATGACGAATAGCTATTGGTCTGAGAATGGTCTCAGGTTTAGCAGATCATTACATGAAATCTCTTGAGTCCATTTTGAAATAATCTGATTAGATTACCCAAGAGCAAGAATCAGTTCAGATTTCTCAAAATATGGTGAAACAGAGACCACCAGTTTGACTGCTTCCCTTGTTATTGACCAGTCTGTAGTTCCTTCTGGCCAACACTTAATAACATAATACTTTCTCTACACTTACTGGCATATTGCTAACATCTTCGCAGGAGAATACTGTAGGAAAATATGAGTTCAGATTATCGACTGTGTTCTTCTCTGCATAATTTAATCTAACAATCTATTGGGGGCAATTTTAGCTTGATCGGCCACATCATTCTCAACCTGCATTTTGACAATCCGGATTTCCCACTTGACTATACGTCTCATATATCCATAAGCCCGATGGTTAACATCCTCACTATCTTTTCTCTATCCTTTCAAAAGCTGTCTTTTCTCCAAAACATTACGTACATCCATGTAGTCGTCATTTGATTTGCTAGATATGCTTGCATAAAAGGTATCTCAGATTGTATGTGGTGATATGTATATACTTTGGAAATCAATTTTACTTTCAACATTGAACTTTGATTTCTTGCCTTTTATGACCCTGGGTTAAAGGTTTTCTGCAAAGGGTGTCTTCCGCTTTTAATCCACTCCACTCTTCCTCAATTGGCTCAACGTCAGCAGTTCCTCCAGCTTATCTCCTGAAGTCCGAGCTGCATCTTTATACCTTTGACTTTATGATATTCAATTTAATGGTTTTGGCTTTTATTCATACACTCTCCGAAAAAAACTTACTAATTTTGTTATGATCACTCTCTCCGAAAGGGACAACTACTTCTGTAATCAAAATTCTCTCCTGAATTTTTCAAGAATTTTAAATCTGGACAGGTCTTCCCGCCTGGTGGTGCCTAAACGCACTGGGTCGAAAATCAATAATACAATAATACAACGAAATCACAATTCTGCAATCCGTTGGGCTGTGGGTTTTCTCGCTCAATAATTGCTGGGGTAAATGTCCCAGGTAACTAGAACATCACCATCAGGACTTCCCTTTTTAACATTGCGATAGAGAAGTAGGTAACGCAGAATTGTCCTCAGTGTGGAGACTTCGCTGGTCATGAATGTATGAAGGAAAATTAAAAGGCTGTGATTAAGATTTGGATGATTACACATGCGACAATATGAATCAAGGAAGATAACCGAATCCAGAGTGGAAGAAATGTTAATTGCGTAGAATGGAACCAGCAAGCTAAAGTACAGTAGTACTGATTAGAAGAAACAATCATGTATTATGTTTCCCGAGATATGGCTTCTTGAAGAGGTTGTGTATTTTAATGAGAAGGCAACATATCTGCGAGGAGCGTGGGAACAATGCATTCGAATCAGTTTTAGAAGGTTTATGAAAGCACAAAGAGCTTGTTAAGAGGGACACTAGCTTGTAGTACAGTGGAAGGATTGAGTGAAATATACAATAATTTAAACACATTTTGAATGTAATGTCGAAATGATTATCAGAATAGAAACGAAACATTCCCATTCACAGAGAAATAATAAACAGGGGCTTGATTTTGAGGCTGAGTTTTGGTAACAGACGTAGTGAGGCTGCTCCGTAAGTTATACCGATGATAGTCCGCCTATTTGCAAATATCTCTTGCCAGCAAACAACCACATAACCCAGGAGTATCAGCAGAAGTCTCACCGTCTTCCCCATTTGCAAGCAGCAAGAAATTCGCAAGGGGAGGCAAGGGGTCAGGAATCTGAAAGAACAATGAGACTCGTTCTACATCCTCCTGCTTCATCTTCTGAGAGATACCGATCATGGTAGTGAGACATTACTGGCCGCGGATAATCATAGTGAGCAGTTACAGGCAACAGATCACCGGAGAGCAGTGCGATGTCTAGGTACAGCGGAGGAAAGGAAATTGATTGGAGTGAGTTCCTACGTGAACATATCAAAATGCCATAACACATAGCAGCTTTATGAAGCCTCAGATTTACATTGTTAACATCCAGCTTTGCCGCAAATACAAGGAGCAAGTGAAGAATTGTCGATTCTGGTAACCTTTGTGTATTAGAAGCGGATACCGCTAGAGGTGCTAACAATCTGCAATCATATGAGCGGCAAACATAAAAACAGAATTAGGTAAGACATCGGAGCAGGGTTTGGCCACTTGGCTCATCAAGCCTGCTCCACCATTTAATAGGGTCAATAGGCCAATACGACCATGGACTGATCTCCATCTACCGGCCTTTTCCCCATAACCCTTAATTCCCCTACTTTCCAAAAAGGTTTCCAACTCTGACTTAAGTATATATTTACTGGGCTAGCCTCTACTGCTACATTGGGAAGAGAAATCCGCAGATTCACTACTCTCTAAAAACATGTCCTCCTCATCTCTGTTCAAATTCTACATCGCCGAATCCTGAGGCGATGTCCCTAAGATCTAGTCTCATCTACCTGTGCAAACAAATTTCCTGTCTCTATCTTATCAATCCCTTTCATAGTTTTATATGCTTCTATAGCGTGTACGTCCAGGCGAGGGTCTTCAAAAGAACCCTGAAAAAATGATAAAGGGATACTAAAGATAGCAACAGAGCTGTTTCCAACGATGCAAACAAATCAGTCTCCAATAGGCGCCATCATTCTTAGTTGCTCCGTCCGATTATACCGGAGGTATCACACTAAAGAGAAATACCTTCACTCCATCACTGAGGCGTTAAAAACCATAGTTCCGGGCTGCAGGTCTGTCTGGCAACGGTCCGCAAACACCCACATCTGGTTTCACTTTGTTTTTTAGAATATTTGATAAGGATTTTTACTCTTGGAATTAACTGTTTATTCTATGCACGCAAGGTAAAGGCGACAGTTCTGAAGAAAGAAGCATTCGAGCTTAGATTTTTATTTTGCCTCACCTGCGTGTTCAGATTGTGTCCTTACGTTTGTTCGCTTTGGTATTGATTTCAGAGGGAGAACGTATTCAACCCTGACCATGTGAAATCAAGGTTAAAGTGGTCGAGATATGAGTGCATCTATTCCGGGTATGATAAACCCGCTGGTGAAAGGTAAATTGATATTAAGACAAATTCGTGTCTACTTGAATTGTGAATTTGAAATTCGCATCCTGGGAGGCTGTTTCATTTAGGGGGCGATAAGGGATGCTGCTGGATACTTTGAAATGCTGATTTTGACTTGCAGGGTCCATCGGAAATGATTGTTTTGCTGTAATCGTAGCATCTGCCTTTTGATAAGTAAACGTGATTTCAGTTTAGATAGCGAGCAGTTTCAGTCTGAATTCAGTATTTTGCTTTCAAAATAGCCCTAACTCAGTAAATGATCCAAGTCCTGCAGCATGGTCAAATTAATGTCGGTCTCTCAGAACACTGTAATAGCATTGTCCAGATAAAGTTGTAAAGTGTACTAAGGATTAGACCTTACTTGCGAAAAAAACACTAGCCACTACCTTCCAGACAGAGTGCACACGATCGACTACCTCATTAACCTTCCCTTGGTTAGCCAGTTCTGAATCAATGCAGCTAAGTTTCATTAGAGCCCAACCCACCTGACTTTCTGAATGCGAGAACCAGAGGGAACCCAGTCTAACACATTGCAAAATTAATATATCCCACATCGACTCTTCTGACTTCACCTGCCTATTTTCCACTTTTTCATGAAATTTATTCAGGCTCATAAGGGTCACAAAACCATGCTGACTATCCACAACCAGAATTCGTTTCTCCGTAAAATTCGGTGTGTAAGCAACCTCTCAAAAACCTTGCTCGCTACTGACCGAAGACTCAATAGCCTGTAATTCTCAGGAATATCTGTAATACACTTCTTGAACAAAGACATAAAATTTACCTTTCTACAATTCTTCGATTCTACCTATGTGGCATGCTTTCTCTAATTACCTGGATTACATCCGTTCTGGCACCGGGAGATGAGTTATGAAATTCAAACTTTTCGCGTACTCACGCAAAGTGATGACCTGTACGAGAGCTGTATAACTCATCGCCTTCTACCTAAGGCCACGAACATATCAATCACTGCTGCTGCGGACCTCCTCTGGAGGATCAAAACGCAGACTTCTACGAAGATGGGAACGCTATGTTCCACGACCACTACTCTAAGTGTGTAAATGTAGGAGGGGACTATGTTGAAAAATAATTGTTCTAGGTTTTCTAAAATTAACTCCTTAGTATACGAACTTATTAATCACCCCTCATATTTACTTTCTGCTTCTTTTAGAGGTGTTCCATATCTCTTGTCAAACATAGATACTTTACGGGGCCAACCGTTGCACGCCTCAATGAAACAAACCAATACCGAATCCCAATTAAGAGCTCCATTAACATTCTCAATATTTCTGTTGTGTATTTGAGAGAAAACATCACTTCCCAATTTTGGCTCCGAAGTTCATACCGAATAGCGTCAGTCAAATGAATTCCATTCTGTCTGCTCCTATCCCAGTATTAGCAAATGTCGAATAGCTGTATCTTGTAGTTCTGAAATGCAGACCCGTTTAATTTTCTAGTACTAGATCCAGTATGGACTGTTCGCTAGTCTGCCTGTCCGCTTATTAAGCCAGGACTCCTTCCTGAACACAGCTAGGAAACTCCATCATAACTAAACCTTTTAACTTCAGGAAGTGCCGATGAATATTAGTGAAGTTTAAGTTGCCAGAGACGGGAGTTTCAAGATGGCGACGTAGACATCTGCCTTTTAGGCGCTCTTCATTTTTTAAGCTATAATCACCCTTTAAACAAATCTTTTCGTACTTAATCACATGGGTTGATACTTACGATTTACTTTTTTTTTCTAAAACAATACTTGATCTAATCTTTTCAAACTTAAAATGGCTACAGCTAAGAAATCCTCTAAAGAGCCTTTATCCCTCGAGTCGATTTCTAATCTTCTGGATACTAAACCGGATACTAAACTTGCAAGTTTGGAAAGTAAAATGGAAAGTAAAATGGTAAGTTTGGAAAATAAGATTACCGCGAAAATGTCTGAGCTTGAAGAAGTTGTTAGATCGCTTGATACCAAGCTTCAATCGGAGGCATCAGATATTCAACGGCATGAAGTCAAGATCACGACTCTTGAAAACTTAATTTGTGGAAAAAATACGTACAATTGAAACATTGGAGAAAAAGGTACTGTCGACTGCTCAAACAGTAGAGCATTATAAGTTTAAAATCACTGATCTTGAAAATCGATCTCGCAGACAGAACTTGCGAATCATTGGGCTTCCCGAAAATGTTGAGTCTGGTGACTGAACTGAATTTTTCTCTAATTTACTGTGGAAAGTTTTTGGCGCTGAAGCTTTGCAAGTTAAACCTACTATTGATCGCGCCCACAGAGTTTCGAGATTCTCGATCTCGAGCGACAAGACACGGGCTGTGATTGTTCGCCTCCATTATCCTCGGCAGAAAGAGCTTTTAATCCGATTAGCTCGTCCGAAAGGCATGATCTTTCACAGAGACAAGAAGTTCCGTATTGTTGAAGATTATTCGTTTGAAGTGATGAAAGCAAGAATCGCTTTTAAACCAGTGATGGCAGAGATTCATTCGATTGGACTTAAACAAGCTTTAAGATACCTGGCGAATCTCAGAGTTACTTTGGGTGACAACAGCCAGCGCTTCTTTAAAACTCCAGCAGACGCGAAGAAATTCATCGAAGAATATCGATCTTCTACCATAAGTTGAACTATGTGTTATGTTGAAGAATTTTTGGAGAGAAGATGCCATTTCGTTTTGGGCTTTATCTCATGAAGCCGCGTTATAGCTTTATACTTTGGTCTGTAGACCTGTTTTTATTTACTATCACGGTTATAGACGCTCTTTTAATTTTACTATAATGTCTTTTTTCTTATTTTTTTTTTCTCTGAATTGGGTATACACATCTATACTTTGTAATAAGATTTATTTTTTTTAAGATGTCGTTTCTTCTTCCCATAAGACTTTGCTTTCCGTGATCGTTTATTTGTTTGCTTGTACTTGAATATGGGACGAATGTTTTGGATTTTTAGACCTTTTTTATATTGTGGTGATTATTGAATCCTTTTTCTATTCTATTTTGATGACTCTTTTTTAAAATTTTTTAATAGATTGGTGAATTTACATTTATATTTTGTAATATGGTTTTTTCAAAATGTCGTTTCTTGGAACGTGTCATCAACTTGTATTTGAATATGGAATTATTTTTTAAAGTCATATTACACTTTTTTTTAAAAATCTAAAGTTTACTCTTTTTTTATTAATGATCTTTTGTTTTATTATATTACTTTTTTTCCCTCTTTTTGATTGATATATAGCTTTTCCTTATCAACCCTTTATCTAAACCTGGGTGTTATATTGTCTCTTTTTACCTGTTCGTGGAGTTGCCATCTTGAAATGGGGGTAATATTAGTATTAGTTTGTGCGCCTGCCGCTTGGCTCTTTTTCGAGGGTTTGGGGGAGGGGGTAGGGGTCTTTTTCCATGCTTTTGCTTTTTATTTTTTTGCTTTTAGTTTATGGGCCGACTTTAAATATTGTTGAGGAATCATTCTCTCCGGTTGCTCCTGAATCATTTTCCCTTCTTCCTGAATTAAGGGTTCTGTGTCTTTTTAACCTTTTATGATATATACAATTAATATTGGCATGATGGATAAGTCTATTAATTTTATCTCTTGGAATACTAATGGTTTAAACCATCCGATTAAACGTAAAAAAAAATATTTAAAGTTTTCCATAGACTGAATGCTAATATTATCTTTGCACAGGAGACCCATATTAGGAGGGAGGATAATCAACATTTTTTGGGTCCTGGAAGGGTCAACAATTTCACTCGATTTTTACCGCCAAAATTAGGGGTGTGTCTATTTTTATAGACCCCTCAATTTCGTTTACACATCATGAAATTATTTCTGACCCACAGGGCAGATTTTTGTTGATTACTGGTTCACTTTTTAATCGAAAAGTGGCTCTAGTTAATATTTATGCTCCAAAACTTTGACTGCCCTGAATTTTTTAAACGATTATTTACTTCCCTCCCTAATTTAAATGAACATACGTTGATAATGGGTGGAGATTTTAATTGTTGTTTGAATCCTTTGATGGATAGATCTAAACCTATTCGAACTCTTCCGAATCAGCCTTACTTATTAATTCCTTTATGGTTGATTCGGGAATTACTGAAATATGGCAAGCAAGACGACGTACCGTACATGTAGCGACTAGATCCCGTATCTTACCAGGAACACCAATCGCTACAATTGCAGGATAGAAAATGCTCGCGATGTAGTAAATCGCTGGATATCCCATAATCTGTCAACGTTCCCACTGCGCATATGGACTGGTGGTAGATTTTATGGAGTTATATGCAATTCAGAGCAATTCCCCAGAGGCAATTGTGTGGTTACCACATTAGTCACATTAGTGCCAACCAGCTACACAAACACGTGCATTAATTTGTTTTCTCACTCCGTCCCTGTGCAATAACGTCGTCTCCCCAAGATACATGTTATTAACTTTTAACCAAATGATAATATGAACATTGGCAATTTTATTTCCAACACTCGTGGCTTGATTTGTTGAAATAGCACGTTTTCTGACCAGTGTTGTTTCTAACATTGACAACCATCCTGAACACTCAACATGGAGAATCGATTTCAAATGGACTTATGTTGTCACTTCCGGCCGAGCACATTCGCTTCTGACATTGAGGGCGGGACATTAGCTCGGCAGATGAAATGGAGTAACATTAGTGAAGCGGAAGTTAGTATAATTTCCTTTCCCTCATTCTGGTCACTTCGAGTCATTTGAATGACGAAATACACAGCAACAGCTGAGGGCATGTTCCCTTGGGCGATTCTTCATTCGGCAATCCTAACAATACTCCCATCACAGACAGGGTGGCAGGCAAACTCCTCAAATGGCAGCGACACCACCAATACGTATTCCTGGAGGAGTCCATTCCAATTGCAATAATCCCAGTTCATTAGACTTTCTGAATTCCTGTAGTTCCTTGAATTCTTCATCCCGGTTTATTAACCGCTAGCTAGCCAGCCCCAGAGGTCTCTGTACCTCGCCCACGTGTTCCGACTCGAGTATTAACAAAGAGTTTATCTCAGCCCACCAAGGAAAGGCATTTCTGATACAAATATCAGCCCTTGTAATAATGATCAGTGATGTACAGCTGTCTTTCAACTCTGAATCGACCAAACTAGTTATACGTGGAAACCGACATAGAGTCCAACGAGACTAGAGATTGCTTTATGATAGGTTGTAAATTTACATAACAGGTGGCTACTCCTCCGAGAATGTTCTCAGATTTAGCTGGTGATTACCTGAAGTTACCGGTGTCGACATTCAATTGTTCTGATTAGGTTGTGCAAGACCAAGAATCACTTCAGAGCACACGCCCTTTACATGACGAATAGATATTGGTCTGAGAATGGTCTCTGGTTTAGCAGGTCATTACATGAATCTTCTTGTGTCCATTTTGATATAATCTGATTAGATTATCCAAGAGTAAGATTCAGTTCAGATTTCTCAAAATATGGTGAAACAGAGACCACCAGTTTGACTGCTTCCCTTGTTATTGACTAGTCTGCAGTTCTTTCTGGCCAACACTTAATAACATAATACTTTCTCTGCATTTACTCGCATATTGCCAACACCTTCGCAGGAGAATACCGTAGGAAAATATGAGTTCAGATTATCGACTGTGTTCTTCTCTGCATAATTTAATCCACAACTAAGATTTCAAATGCATTGAACTTCCTCCTTGACTTTCTTTTGTTAAATTATTGGGAAAAAAATCTATTGGGGTCAAGTTTAGCTTTATCGGCCACATCATTCTCACCCTGCATTTTGGCAATCCGAATTTCCTACTTGGCTATACGTCTCATATATCCATAAGCCGTATGGTTAAAATCATCACTATATTTTCTGTATCCTTTCAAAAGCTGTCTTTTCTTCAAAACTTTACGTACATCCATGTAGTCGTCATTTGATTTGCAGATATGCCCGGATAAAAGCTATCTCAGATTGTATGTGGTGATATGTATATACTTTGTAAATCAATTTTACTTTCAACTTTGAACTTTGATAACTTGCTTTTGTTTTGCTTTTTATGAAACTGGGTTAAAGGTTTTCTGCAAAGGGTGTCTTCCGCTTTTAATCCACTCCACTCTTCCTCAATTGACTCAACGTCAGCAGTTCCTCCAGTTTACCTCCTGAAGTCCGAGCTCCATCTTTACACCTTTGACTTTATGATATTCAATTTAATGGTTTTGGCTTTTATTCATACACTCTCCGAAAAAAACTTACTAATTTTGTTATGATCACTTTCTCCGAAAGGCACAACTACTTCCGTAATCAAAATTCTCTCCTGAATTTTTCAAGAATTTCAATTTTGGACAGGTCTTCCCGCCTGGTGGTGCATAAACGCACTGAGTCGAAAATCAATAATACAATAACACAAGGAAATCACTATTCTGCAATCCGTTAGGCAGTGGGTTTTCTCGCTCAATAATTGCTGGGGTAAAGGTCCCCGGTAACTAGAACATCACCCTAAGGACTTTCTTTTTTAACATTGTGATAGGTAACGGAGAATTGTCCTCTGTGTTGAGACTTCGCTGGTCATGAATGTATGCACGAAAATTAAAAGGCTGTGATAAGGATTTGGATATGTACACATGGGAAAACATGAATCAAGGAAGATAACCGAATCCAGAGCGGAAGAATTGATAACTGCGTAGAATGGAGCTTACAAGCTAAAGTACAGTAGGACTGATTAGAAGAAACAATCATGTATTATGTTTCCCGAGATATGGTTTCTTGAAGAGGTTGTGTATTTTAATGAGAAGGCAACATTTTTGCGAGGAGCGTGGGAATAATGCATTCGAAACAGTTTTAGAAGGCTTGTGAAAGCAAAAAGAGCTTGGTAAGAGGGACACTAGCTTGTAGTACAGTGGAAGGATTCAGTGAAATGTACAATGATTTAAACACATTTTGAATGTAATGTCGAAATGATTATCAGAAAAGAAACGAAACATTCCCAATCACAGAGAAATAATAAACAGGAGATTGATTTTGAAACTGAGTGTTGGTACCGGACGTAGAGAGGCTGCTCCGTATGGTTATAATGATGATAGTCCGCCTATTTCCAAATATCTCTTGCCAGCATACAACGACATAACCCACTAGTATCATCAGAAGTCTCACCCTCTTCCCCATTTGCAAGCAGCAAGAATGTCGCCAGGGGAAGCAAGGGGTCAGGAATCTGAAAGAACAATGAGACTCGTTCTACATCCTCCTGCCTCATCTTCTGAGAGATACCGATCATGGTAGTGAGACATTACTGGCCGCGGATAATCATAGTGAGCTGTTACAGGCAACAGATCACCGGAGAGCAGTGCGATGTCCAGTTATGGCGGAGGAAAGGAAATTGATTGGAATGAGTTCCTACGTGAACATATCAAAAGGCCAGAACACATTGCAGCTTTATGAAGCCTCAGATTTACATTCTTAACATTCGGTTTTGCCGAAAATACAAGGAGCAGGTGAAGAATTATCGATTCTGGTAACTTTTGTGTATTGGATGCGGATACCGCTAGAGGTGCTAACAATCTGCAATCATATTAGTGGCAAACATAAAAACAGAATTAGGTAAGACATGGGAGCAGGGTTTGGCCACTTGGCTCATCAAGCCTGCTCCGCCATTTAATAGGGTCAATAGGCCAATGTGACCATGGACTGATCTCCACCTACCGGCCTTTTCCCCATAACCCTTAATTCCCCTGCTTTCCAAAAAGGTTTCCAACTTCGACTTAAGTATATTTACTGGGGTAGCCTCTGCTGCTTCATTGGGCAGAGAAACCCAGAGATTCACTACTCTCTAAAAACATGTCCTCCTCATCTCTGTCCAAATTCTACAGCGCCGAATCCTGAGGCGATGTCCCTAAGATCTAGTCTCATCTACCTGTGCAAACAAATTTCCTGTCTCTATCTTATCAATCCCTTTCATAGTTTTATATGCTTCTATAGAGTGTACGTCCAGGCGAGGGTCTTCAAAAGAACCCTGAAAAAATGATAAAGGGATACTAAAGATAGCAACAGAGCTGTTTCCAAAGATGCAAACAAATCAGTCTCCAATAGGCGCCATCATTCTTAGTTGCTCGGTCCGATTATACCGGAGGTATCACACTAAAAGGAAATACCTTCACTCCATCACTAAGGCGTTAATGACCATAGTTCCGGGCTGCAGGTCTGTGTGGCAACGATCCTAATAAGGTGTCCAAATCTGTTACTTAAACGGTGGTAATGGGGATTATTAACCCTGCTACTATGCAACAGATCGGCCATTTAGTCGCAGTCCTATCTTTGGTCAGTGATTGGAGGGGAGAGTACGTTTAATTCGTTGGAAATTATCACATCAGTCACATTAGTGACAACCAGCTACACAAACACTTGCATTAAATTGTTTTCTCACTCTGTCCCTGTGCCATAACTTTGTATTAACCGAATGATAATATGAATATTGCCATTTTTATTTCCAACACTCCTGGCTTCATTTCCTGAATTAGCACGTTTTCTGACCAGTGTTGTTTCTAACATTGACAACCATCCTGAACACTCAACATGGACAATCAACTTTAAGTTGACTTATGTTGTCACTTTCGGCCGGTCACATTCGCTTCTGACATTGAGGGCGGGTCATTAGCTCGGCAGCTGAAATGGAATAACATTGGTCAAGCGGAAGTTAGGATCATTTCTTCCTTTCTCTCATTCTGGTCATTTCGAGTCACAGTAACAGCTGAGGGCATGTTTCACAAGAAAAGACGCTGTACGTATGTTTCTTTCAGCATATAAAAGAAGACCGAGAGCAATATTCCAGGGACATTTCACAATAAAACTTCGGCCTGTGGACGGATTGATGCACGTTCTTTTCTGGATTAGCAGAGATCGGGTGTTTGATTCTTTGACTCTGACAAGTGTCAGGATGGGTGTTAGGTCCTTTGTTATTATCATGTATTTTAATAACATAGATGACGATGTAGAAAACTGAATCAGAAGAATTGCGAACGGCTCCTAGGTTGGGGGCATTGTTCCAGCCAGGAACTCTTTCCAAGCTTGTAGCTTGATCTTGATTGGCTGGAAAATGGGTTGGAAAATGGCAGATGGAATTTAATACAGACAGTTGTCAGGTTATCTGCGTTGTGAGGAAAAATACAACAGGTTAAGAAGCAGATATTGAATCGGCAATTCCAAGAGAGTTTCGTCACTGGCAGATCGACTCGTATTGAGCCCTAAATACGTTGGCCTTCACAATCAGTTCACTGAGTACAGGAGTTGGGATGTTATGTAGAAGCTGTACAACACGTTGGTGAGGACGTAGATGAATATCGTGTGCAGTTGTGGGCACCTACTACAACTTTGAAATGTCAATAAGCTGCAAAGTGTGCAGGGAAAATTCTGAAAGGAAAAGTTCAGGAACTGTGGACGAAAGTTAGAAGGAACTGTTGAAATGGAGTTTATTCTCATGACAGCAGGAAAATGAATGGAGATCTTACAGAGGTATACATAATTGTGAGAGCTACTGACAAAATGAATGCCCACAGATACTCCCCGTTTTCTAAGTAAAAGTACAACAAATGCGGATTCAGAATCGGAACCAGGTTTATTATCATCGACACGTGACGTGAAATCTGTTAAGTAATTTATTCATTTCAGTGAATGTTGTGTAGGTATGTGGATGAGATTCGGAGGGAGGTTGCAGATAAGTGGGACGAGACGGGGGATCACAGAGGGATGATCCAGATGGACGGAAGAGTCTACTTCTCTGTAGCATTAATCTGTGACTTCATGACTATTTCTGTCCTATTTCCCCATTCAGTGTCTTCTCATTTTCCAATTCGTCACCAATCTATGTGCAGAACTGTAGAAGTGTTCGAATTCGCAGTTCAACCACACATGCTTCTGCTTTTGCACTACATCGCCCTGTGCCTATTGAGGAACTGGTAACGATGAGCGGCACTCGGCTTATTGGATAAAAGTTTCATCACTCTGTATCCATTGTGGAACTGGCATCGCTGTGCGGGTCTCTTATCACTCTGGGATGAATCGTCTCTCTGTATCCTTTGTGGTGCTGGAATCGATGAGCGGTCGTCGGGCCACCCTGCATCGATGGTGGAGGGTGATGCATGGCCCTCGTACTGATGGAGTGGCCCTCGGCTCATTTGTGAATTTCTCAGCGCTGATGCACGCTTTCCGCTCCTACACGTTATGTACCATTTGTAAAGCTGACTGCACCAGTCTCGCCGTTTCACTCACCTTTTCTTGTGAACCGATTTAATTCCTAACTGGTAAACATCTGCTAATTTTTGCGACATCTGTTCACTCAATTTCTACTCCGTTTTTTTATGGTCAACAACACCTTTAATCAATACATCGGATTAATTAAATATGCGTTGTTGCCAAGACATCGTGTATTATCTGTCTCGAGTTGCTCCTCTGAGGGAACGGAATAACTTCTGCACGAAAGCAGCTTTTTCCAGTAGCGGATGGAAGAACCGAAGAACAGTAGCGTCACCGAAGAACAGTGACGTGCAGAGATATACCTCTGGCAAAGCAGTTGTGTGATTCGCACGGGAACTCTGAGGTGGCGAGATTTCCCTGCAGCTGTGGTCATTGCTTCAGTCGCTGGAGATGCTGTCTCGACGATCACTGTACCCGGTACACAGTGGCGAACGAAATATGATAAAGTGGACTTCCTTTTCTGGGTGGTATCAATAATCCTGCGACTTGCTAAAGACCTATTGCCCCGTTCAGTGGGCAATATTATTATTATGGGCCATCATTATTCTTGTTATGTGCCCTGTGTGGACAGATAGTAGGATATTTTAAGAGGCGAGTCACAGAGCAAGTCTCCAGCGTGAACCTGTGCCCCCTGTTGCAAGGCAGTCTGAAATTCAATGTATCAACCAGCCTGGGAATCACGGGATTCCATGCTTATAGACCGGCCAAATATACATTTGGATAGGAATACTGAGAGTTGTTTACAGGTCCAATCGCTAATGCAAAGGCCGCGGATTGTAGAGGGTGACTGAAATGATCGGGCTTCACAACACCGCACCTCATCTACATTGGGTCTCACCAATGTGGGGGCTGCCATACCGGCAGAACCCGATGTAAATGTCTGACATGGAAGGACAGACTTCCGTGAATGGTGGCTGGTGAGGGAGGAGGTGTAGATGCTGGTGTGGCACTTGTAATGTTTGCATGGAAAAGTGCCAGGATGGAGATCAGTAGGAAAGGATGGTGGGCAAGGGATAGATGTATAAAGTGTTATCTGCAGATCGTGGAGAAGGCGGTGGAGGTGGGATAAGGGATGCAAATCGTCAGAAGATCCTATTGGAGACTGAGGGAGTTACGGGGGGCGAAATGCTCCCGGTGTGGCAGCCGACGATATGAAGATCCTTTTCTCAGTTCTGACGCGGGGGAATGTATGAGGGCAAATTCATTAAAAGATGAGACACGGTTATCAATAAATTCTCAACGAGTTCTGGGTACTAATATCGTTCAGCCAAGCAAAGATCAGATTTGTGGTGACATCCGAAACACTGGAACCTTCAAAACAATGCTGATTACTACCTGAGTCAAATGAGAATACGAAAAGACCGGTCCTTCAATCGGATTCCGAGGGATTTGGGCTGGACGGTAGATTTATCTGCGAGAAAGTATTGTTCACCCAACTCTGCAAAAAGTCCAGGTGGTCTGTCTACGTTAGATACAATTACTCACATTGCCGATGTGACTGTGATGATCTCCTGCTTATCCAACAAACTACCGCAAACATTTATTATGCTAAATATCATCAACTGCAACCTGCATTAAATTACTGTTCGCTCAGGGAAATGTGGTTTTCCACCTTCAGGAATAGATATAATTCAATGTATCTCCCAAACAATTTACCTTTCTTTATCAAAGAACATTGTGAGCTCGCGAATTTTCAGTAAGAACTGACACATTACATGAAGCTAATTGTTCATGTTATAAAAATGACTATTTTTTAAAAATAAACAGCTGAATTTTCGGGCCAAAATATAATCCCCAAGACCTTCATTTGAAATGTTTGAAACAGTAACAAAAAAAAAGTTTGTAATATTTCAACGTATAAAATCCTTTGCTAATTGATAATAAATAATAAGATTAATAAAAACAATCTCACGTGTTTTTCAGCGCATTGTAACTGATGCGCCAGAGGACGTGGTCACACTAATTGAGGCCGCTCTCTTTGCCGCTATGTTTTGAAGCCAGACAAATCTATCAATATCGTCCGTTCGAAGACATTGAAAATTAATGGCAATCTCGTACGGAATCTATGATAGGCAGGGATTTACTACAATGGAAACATCTCCTGCACTGTATTTGTAATTCGATGTCGGTGGTATGAGAATGGACCAGGATGCAATTTGCATGTTTCCCCTTTCTTGCTATCCGCTGCATCCCAGAACAGTCGCCTCGAACCCGTCACAAATGTTCCTGATGATACTTCCCAGTACTGTTCCGAATTCAAAGCATCAGGTTTTTGTTTTTATTGTATCGTTGATTTTGTTATTTTCAATTGTTTTGTCGAGTGCATCAATTAAGCCAACGTTGTGAGTGCTCGCTCACGGCTTTCACCGTGTTCCTCAGATAAGTACTGTCGATCGGTAAGTTCTAGCCCCGGCGTAGTTTTTATCGTTCACCAACGCGTTACAATACCCAGGGAACTGAGTAGAAAGGCAGTACGTCTCGGCGTCATCACGAAATATAGATTCATATATTGATTAGAAATCCTTCAACGTCTAACAAAGTGCTTCTAACATAGCGACAAAATGGAAAATACAAATGATCTGAAAATGGTCGAGCTGATGCTGATGTAATTGCATAAAAATGCAGTAATAAGTAATCAACAACAGTCTGAACCTACAAGTAAACAGTGAAGTCCGGTGATTAAAAGTAAACTAACAAACGTACCAGGAAGGACATTACACAGAGCTAACATTGATACCCTTCCGGCAGTTTACCCTGTACCATTTTCACAATCAGTGCAAGTATACATTTGTTTACTAGTTATGACTCTGCGAACGTTCCAAAGAAACCATCGTCACGATGATTTCAAAAGAAGAACTTTACATTTACCACGAATGTAAGCGCATAATTAAATAGATTGTGGATATGTAGACAGATAGATGAACAGTTAGATAGATGGATAGATAGATAGATAGATAGATAGATAGATAGATAGATAGATAGATAGATAGATAGATAGATAGATAGATAGATAGATAGATAGATAGATAGATAGTTAGATAGATAGATAGATAGATAGATAGATAGATAGATAGATAGATAGATAGATAGATAGATAGATAGATAGATAGATAGATAGATAGATAGATAGATAGATAGATAGATAGATAGATAGATAGATAGATAGATAGATAGATAGATAGATAGATAGATAGATAGATAGATAGATAGATAGATAGATAGATAAATAGGTAGACAGATAGATCTAAATGTCTAGATGCCTCTTCATTTGCCTGAAAACTTCACTGTCACTCGTATTTTACATATTGCATCTTGACAAATATGTCATGCCAAATTCAACAGTCTGTCCGTTTTCACGTCCACAGCGTTATCAGTGCTGATATGAGCATTTCCATGATAAAGAACATTTTAAGACTGGAGACAAAGGCAATAACCGCTTATTGTTAGTATGCCGTGGATGTCGGAGAGCTCGTGGAAAATGATGGCATGATATTGGAGCAACAGCCTCTCAGATCCGCCGTTGAACTCTAACTCACAGACTAGGGAACAGTGCCAGCCCACAAAACGCTGCCGAACTTTTAATCTACTCCAAGGTCAATCCAACACTTCCCCCTGTTTCCTTTCATTGCGTTAATACGCCTATGTCAGAGTCGCTGAAATGTAACTAATGTATCAGACTTGTACAGCTCTCCGGGCTGCGAGTTCCACCCAATAGCATTCTGCTGCCTTCTCCCCGTAATCTTGGGTGCCCCGACTAATAAATGGCCTATCAAGTTCCGCTTTAGATACTATGTTGAATAACTTGTCCACCGCTGCCGCCTGTGGCAATGAATACCATAGATTCACCACCGTCTGGTTAAACAAGGTCCTCCTCATCTCCGTTTTAAATGGACGGCCCTATATTGGGACTCTTTCATAAGAGGGCACCATAACTGTACTCAATACGGCAAGTGGGGTCTAAGCAGAATTCATAGTTCTCGTCATCAATTCTCGACTGTTGAACGAAGTCTCCCGAATAATGAAGGGTAACTATATTCAGTAACAATATTTCTGCATTCATAATTTGGGACCATTACTTTTAGCCCTGAATACAAGTGGCAAATGTCTATGCAACTGCTGTTTTTGTTTTCACTGATATGCACAAGTGTATGTATTTAAATTTGAACGGATAAATTACAGAACTTTATGCAAGAAGGCATCAGTGTAAATGTATTGCATTCCATTTAGGCTTCCAATCAAAATATGTGTCCGGAAGCTGTGAAATGACAGATGGAAAAGAAAGAGATAGACAAGAATGATATCTCATCTACATGTATTCACCTTCCCCCACATTTTTATTCTGGCATCTACCACCTTCCTTTCCAGTCCTAATACAGAGCCGCGGCCAAAAACGTCGACTGTTTATTCACTTACATAAAAGTTGCTATGTTCCTCCAGTTTTGTGTGTGTGTGTTACTCAGGATATATAGTATCTGCGGAATCTCTTGTTTTTAAGTATTTAAAACATTGTCTATTCTGAAACTGTAGTTGAATTGAGCAATATGTCCTAGATGACATTACATTACTGCGTTGTTCAATCACTTCGCTCCTTCCTCTGATCTGTCATGAAACGTTGCTCATTGGTGTCCACTGGTGTTCATTTAGTATCATTTCTAATCTATAATATAATGACTTATATCGATAGACACCAGACCAGTCTCATTCTGACAAATTGGGATCTATTCACACTAGAATAACGACAACATCAGTTTCACATTTAAGGTCAAAGCCGATGCATGGGATATGAGGTGATTCTGCATTTAAGATACCGTTGTGGCTGCATGATAGTAGCATCTGGACTAATTGGTTCATTTGTTCTATCATTTGTGGCAGTAATGTCAACGCTGTCCACGTCAACAACGACTAAAAAAATCCCTTTGATCAACCTTTGGCCTATCCGTTGACTGAAGCTATCACTTCAGGAGAGGGGGTGGGGAGAGAGAGAGAATTAAAAATGTGTGTGTCTGAGGAATACTGTCAGTGGATTACCAGGGTACGCTGTGGCATCATCACTTTGATCAGCTGAGGCTGCATAAACAATATCATTATTTGTAGGGTTCACGACAGACAGTAGGTTTAGTAACGATGCCGGTAGCTTGGCCAGCAGTGATAATATTATTTCAGATCAGTGATGGTTCAGGAGATGCCATGATGACATCAACGTGGTCCGCGACATGTTTGTAAAGTGCGGACCATTCTGCTGATAGAACTGTAAACCAATGTCGGTAATTATTCTGACTTTTCAGTCATGTGCCTGGTCATCTGGAAATGAATACATTGCAAACTATCGCAGAGACTTCACAATCATCCCAGAAACGGTAAAGGTTCCGGGACAGCTTCTTCCACCAGGCCGTCAGAATGTTCAACTCACGCTGAATTGTGTGTATCTGAACTTCAATGTTACGTTAACTATTCTATTTATTATGAATTGTTATAAATTACTATGATTGCGCTTTGCAAATTTAGACGGAGACGTAACGTAAAGATTTCTACTCCTCATGGATGTGAAGGATATAAAAAATAATGTCAATTCAATCACAAGGGGAGGAATGACGTCCGGACATCTCGGCGTTGTGTTGTTTCAAAATGTCCACAGTCGGGCAAAAGAGAGTAAAGGGGAAGCCTTTGAAAGACAGCGAGAGTGTGAAAGCATTACAGCCGCAGAAAGGAAGGACACTGTTGTGGAATTGTATGTCAATAGACTGTTCCTTCATTAGCCACAGGATTGGATGCAAATGTTCTTTCTTTTATTCAGAAATGTAACCGGGACAGTCGTGAGAATTACAGGCCAGTGAGTGTTCACTGAGTGTAATGCAAGCCATTCACAGGATTTTGAGAGAGGGAATTTATGAGTATCTGTGGAAACGTATCTTGGTTATGGATAGGCAGCATTGTTTTGTGAGGGCAGGTTGTCCCTGATGAGCCTCATTGAATTATTTGTAAAAGTGAAAAGTATCACGATAAAGATAGAACATTGGAAACTCAAAATCAGCATTTCAAAGTCTTCAGCGGTATCTTTTAGTGCACCCCAAATGAAACAGCCTCCCAAAATGCCAATTTCGAATTCAAAGTTCAAGTACATTCGAATTCTCCCTAATACCAATTTAACTTTGAACAATGGTTTATGATATCCGAAATAGATACACTCATATTGCGACCCCTATAACCCTCATTCCATGTGGGCGCTGTGGAAGACGCGTCTCCATCTGAAATCAGTAGCAAAGTAATTTCACTAAGGCAAAACAAAAATCCAAGCTTGAACTGTTCCATCTTGAAAACCGTTGCAGGTAACCGGCATTCAGAGAATAAACAGTTAACTGCCAGAGTGAAATTCCGTATCAAATATTCTAAAGGTCACAGGGAAGGAAGATGAGGGTGGCCCACTAACATTAACACTTCATGTAATTTCGAAAAGAGACGCAGCCTCTAAAGTTCACGTCAGTTCCCGTTAATTTATTTCACGCAGGGAAACAGGCATTTTCAGATGGTCGGCTCCTATTGTGAAATAGAGGATAAATTCAAGCATATTGTCAACTCAGAAGTAACAAACACACGACTGCCTTCCGTTCATTCACGCACGCAGTGCTTCTCCTTCTCTTTGAAGTGAACTCAGAAATGTCTGTTCCTCGTGCAATATTTTGTATTCTCAATGATTCACTGTTTAAACTATCGCAGAACATGATATACATTTAAGTATTCAAACATATCATCCATAATTGGAATGATACAGCATTTAGGAAAGCCTTTCAAATCGAAAGCAAGAGGTCCATGGAAGTTATGGATCGTCCGCAAGTTAATGTTCAACACATTTAAAACATGACGTCTGCACGTCACCGAATCTCCAACGGCTTCCACGTTTTCTCGTCTCCAATCTTGGAACAAGGATAGGATTCAGATGTTTTGTATGGTTTCAGGCTTTATCATGCCCATTATCACCGTGGAATTAATAGATTTGGACATTGGACTGGAAATCCTTTCCATACACACCTCCAGTCCGGAACAATTGCCTTCATCACCTTACTGATGAAGTGAAGGTATATTCCTTCAGTGTGATACCGTCCTTATAATCTCACACGTGCACATTCATATTCATATGATATAATCTTTCATTGTACAAAGACTCCATGCTTCACTATGCATAAGGAGAGAGGTGTCACACCGTCCCAAAGTCTTTCCATATTCTTCGCTGCTGCGTGACACTAAAATACTTCACCAGATATATAAATCCTCTGGCTCTAAATTGTCTCGATATAACGTCTAGCGGTAACCACTGTTAACAAACAGAAGTGACTTAACGGATTCGTTCATTGTTCGCTTGCTTCCCTATACTTTTATTTTCAGCAAAGGCGAGTGCTAAGGTTGCAATTCTGAGGGTTTATAATGCTGCTATGTGTCATGGTCTTAGGATATGTTCACCTGGAAACACGGTCTAATCGATTTTATTTCTTGTGCAGTACATAGATTGTGCACGTCTCTCCGGCCCTCATTTGCTTTTAATAGCACACTATAAACATCCGCGGACACGAATTACCCAGTATCCTCAGCAATATATCTCAGATAGTCAAGCCGAAAGGAAACAGTGCATGTTATATTCTCGTTTCAGTTTCTTGGCCGCTCTCTTACGTTGCGACTTCTCCCTGGTCGCAAATAGGAAGAGGGTGGGAGTAGTGGCGCTGACAGTAGTACTGGGTTCTTTCGTTTGAATGCTGGCAGGAGGTGTTCAGAACGAGGCTGCCTATCACTTTTAAAATCGTCAGGAGCTGCGTCTCTACGTCCATCAGTAGTATCCACTCCTTTTGCAGATGCAAACGCAATGTTATTTATCTGTGAATGGGCAAGTTGGCCCTGGACCTTTTTAATCTGTTTTGGACATTTCATGTGATGTCTAGTGTTACGTTTCTACTCTAATAACAGTTTCCCTATTACATTCATAATGTGTTTAATTCAGTCAGTAAGCTTCCTCAGTCCTTCTACTTCGCTACAAGCTAAAATGCTTCTTATCACTCACTCTTTTCTTTAGTAAGCGTTATAAAACTGATCCAAAAACATAATTTGCTCCCTCCACTGACCTTAACTCTTCGTATGTCAGTAGGCTTTTCCTTAAAGTGGATATCCTCTCTTTAATCCGGGTCTCAACATCATGCAGCGCCTAATTGCTTCTTCTAATCAGCCCCGCAGTACCTTCTCTTCCTGCCGGCATTCTACCCAATGCTCAATTACGCATCAATCCGCTCTCGCTTTGTTTAAATTCAGTGCCCAACATCTTCCTATTGGTAATCATACAAGTCCTCATCATAGCATTTTTAATTTTCCCTTCATATCTTCAGGATCACCGTAGTCTCCACATTGAGGACTACTTCTCGTTACGTACTTCTCCATCAGAGGATATTAAAAAATATTAGAAATAATATTCCATCAGAGAACTTCTCCATATTCTCTGATTCAGAGGATTTTTTTAACATTATCAGGTGGACGGTACTTCGCCATCAGAGAATATTAAAAAAACACAAGCTCTGACCGTGATGTTATAGTTAGACTTCAATTTCCCAAATATTGAGTGGGAAAACCCAATGACTAATGTATTACAACAAAGTTAATTCATTGACATTCTAAATGACTGATTTTTGAACAAAACATTAAACACCAGCAAAAGGGGAGTCCTGTCTTTATTCAATATTCTGTCATCATCAGGGCAGAAATTAGTGTACGGAAGTTTTAAGCCCTTTGGTACAATTGATCATAACATTGGTAGTCTCGAAATTTTTGTGAGAATATATCAGTAAAAACCAAAACAAATAAACTGAATGTCAGAAAGGCAAAGTTTGTGCAGATGGGGCTGAGACGTTAGGAGGTGAACTGGAAGGAACTGCTTAGCATCGAGCCGGTCGAGGAGCAGTGCGGTCCAGGAAACGTTCATACCTAAGGTCGGGAGAAACAAAAGCAATAGATCGATGTTCAAAGTTCAAGGCAAAAATTGTTATCAGAGTACATCTATGACATCACATACAACCCTGAGATTCTTTGTCTGTAGGTTTACTTCGGAAATCTATAGAAGAATGCATAGATGAATAAAGATATGCATGAAAACAATTGAGGAAAAGGCATCTATATAAGAAATACAGAAAAAGATATATATAGTTTGCATGTTAGCTATACGACACATGAAAATATGAGAGCCGGAGTGAAGAGGGAAATTCTGATTTCCAAAATGCAGGTTCAGAAAGATATTGCCGATAATGTTAAATTTGAACCCAGGAGATTCTTTTCTTGGATAATTTAGTAGTAAGGGAAAGGTCATGAAGGAACGTTAGTTTATTAGGAATGATAGTGAGGTGTTAAATTATGCTGCGAATGGCATATTTCACTGAAGCATTCACCTGGGAATGTGTTTGCGAAATGCCAATAAGTGTAGAAAAAAACCCGGGTACCTTAAGTTAATTAGATAGCTTAGAAAGTGAGGGATTATTCATCTGAAAAAATCAGTAAGATAATAAATCTCCATGGCTATACAACAGATATCCAAGGGTACTTAAAGAGGTCTGTGATTCTATATACAGACCCCAAATATGTATTCTCCCAAAGTGTTTGACGACTGGGGAAGTCCTTACGGAATGGAAATTGGCTAAATTTTTCCTTGTCTATAAGAATGAGAAACACAAGCAGCTGATAAGATCCAAGATGTTAGCAGAAAGTCAACATTAGTTCAGGAAGAGGAAAATATGTTGTACAAATATTCAGAAGTTCTATGATAAGTAACATTTATTAAAACATTAGAATAGATGATATGTACCTGGACATTCAGATGATGTTAATCATCAAATTCAAGGATGTGGGGAATCAGTGTAAATATGCCGATGGGTGGAAAATTGACTCAAATGCAGAAAAAAAAACGACTTCTGGTGAGAGGATCATTTTCACACATAGAAGATGTTAAAAGTGGAGTTCCACAGATACCGGTTTTTGGGACGGCTGCTGTTTTAAATTTATATTAACGATTTAGATAAGCACATAGCAAATAGGCTAGTAACGTTTGCCGATGACACAGAATTAGGGGGACATTCAGGCAGCCGAATCAATACAGTTAGATCTAAACAATATCCAGATAAAAGCAGAAAACAGCAGAATATTTAATGCAATAAATATAAAGTATTACATTTAGGAAGTAAATATATGAAATATAAATAAACAATGGCGGGTCATGAGTTACAGTATATAGTATGAGAAGGATTTGGGAGTCGTGTTAGACTCATCACTATCAACGTCTAGAGGCCGCACCGAAACGATTCTGAAAGGTAATAGAACGTTGTTCTACGCAATGCTCTCAGTGGAGTTCATGTTTAGAGACCTTGACCTTGCTTTGTATAATGCGCTTGTCAGGACACACTTGAGTAATGTGTACAGTCTTTATTCCCAATAATTGTGGTGCACATAACTGTCGTGTGTTCAGAAAATCATGTTTTCCCTGCCATTCGCCCGTCTCTATTCTTTCTCACTCTCTAGCTTTCTGAAGAGTAACGGAAAGTGTGACAAAGAGTGACCAGTCTAATTGTAGAACGGAGGGAACAAGTAGTAGAGGAACGTAGAGTCATAAAGCATCAACTTTTGTTATTATTGTGGTAATGGTGTCAAGAATGACCAGGCGACTGCGAAGGAATTTACTTATTGTATCTTTTTTATCACCACCTTCAGACATGTTTACAGTTCGACGGTTTTAGGAAAAGCTGGAGTTTTCCTATATATTTTTACTGCCAACACTACAAAATAAATTTGGTGAGAAATTTCTCATGAACTCTTGCGTTCCCTTCGGTGATCCATTGTTCATCATTAAATCGTTGTTTTGAAATATGAACACATAGAAAGCTCTCAATTTTCTGATGTAGCATTCCTGGGTTTACATTTTACACTCTTCAAAAACTATGTTGCATAAGGCTGCACACACGTTTAACATACTAAACATGATGTGATGAACGCTACGAATGCAAATGCCTTCTTTTATTTTTTTTCCTAACAGGCTTCAAGCAACCACAAGAAGGAAAAGAAAAATGGAAATCCCACAGGAGATTACTTGTCAAGAAGAGCTGTTTCGGCATTTACCTGCCGACAGATTACACCTTGTTTTGGGTCTGTGCAATTGTAAATAAAACGGTGAAATGTGATCACCGATATTGTTCAAGTAAGAGAAAGTTCACAGGAAGTTCATTATCAAAATGTCAATATTTTGCCATTTGCTACCTTGAGTTCCATTTTGTTGCAGGAAGTGTCAAGTGAAAAGGAGAAAAATACAGTTTTAAGTATCACCGAAAAAATATATACGGCACAACAGAACAACTATTGTGCAAAATAGACCAAATTGTGCAAGTAAAAAAAAATAACTCTAAGAATATTTGCTGTAAAATGTTGGTGGAAGTTTGTACTTTCCAAGGAACCGAACAAAGGAAGATGAGCCAAAGGGGAATGATGTGAGGCACTGTCTGCCTGATCTGCTCAACCCTCTTCTGTGTGACGTCACAGAGTGCTATAACCGGATTGAGGAGGGGAGCCGATGTACACACAGCAAGGAATGTAAAGCTGGAGACTCAGAGACACACAGGCATATTTTCTACGGTCATTGAATACTTTTTATCAATACAAAGATTAGTCTCTGTCTCCACAAAGGCATCAGTGAACACAGTGATGTTAACGCTGTATTTCCACAACCATCATTGAACAGAGATTAGAAAAAACGGTATCGACCGTCCTGAGCAAATCGTTGCTAATCCAGGTTGAACATTGAACAAATTGATAATGATGCTACTTCTGCAGATTCATCACTGACCTATGTGATGATGTCACTGCGTACCATGGACATCCATTCACATGTATTCCAAGACATTCCTTTACTTTCTCAATAACTCAGCTGTACTTTACGTAGTTATTCATGTGTCCAGTGAATCCATATGATGCCGCACCAGTAACAGTATATCAAGGGTATGAACCAAGTGCATCCACCCACCGTGTACATTTCGGTTTTAATCTGTTCACTGCCTTGCACACTATAGAAATGTTGTCGCACATTGAAGCAGAACTAGTAATGCAAAAACATCATGCATGCCGTTTCCACTGCCTTCCAGAGGCGTCCTCAATCATAAATCCACACTCGGTGTTCTCTCCTTACATGATGACCAGCCGACACTGACCGACTTATGACTCGTTAAGCAAGAGTGAAAGGTACTTGTAACATGGAATAGCTGATTACTTCCCAGCAAAGAAAATGCTGTAGAGACACTGACCGCATTTGCGACTCGTTCAGCAAGACCAATTAAGTGCAGACTCATAACATATTGAATTGCCAATACCTGCTCACAATAATCACAGCCAACGCCTCACCTGTCACATCGATTGACTGTATTCATAGTATTGTACACACTAGTTTGATTACCGAATCATCGGCCGAAATCTCGTACAATTTATCGGCACGTTCCTATTCATTACAATTCGGAGGAGACAGAAAATGAAACAAGGAACCAATGTGTGACCAATAAGTAAACAAAGTAGCAGAGTAAGCCGCAGGATCTAGGCAACAAATGATGTTATAATCTTGAAACGTCATCGGTAAAGATGGACGCAGTTACAGTGCTCGCTATGATCGTTATCATTGCATTGGCCTGTGTTACACTCTGAGTAAACGGGAGAAGTCGAGTGATTTCTGAACACATTTTTATTTCCGAGAGATTATGTCTCAGCAATACATTGGATAAGAGTATGAAGGAGCTAATACGTGAAGGAGTAGCAACGGCCAAATGTTGAATATGTTTGGTTTCTTTCGCACATTTGTTGTTCAGCAGTCTATTTTGTACATGTACAGCTCTTTCGATAAGTTAAATATATAATTATATCTAATATATATATATATATTCCCCCCGTTTTCTCCTGTTAGTTCCTGCAATTCAGTGGAAATTAAGGTTGTAAACGCAAATAATTGATACTTTGATAATGAACTTACTGCGAACATTTGTACTTTGGAAATGAATCTCTTATTCGATCGATATGGAAAACCATAGGTCACACACAAAATGCTGGTGGAACACAGCAGGCCAGGCAGCATCTATAAGGAGAAGCACTGTCGACGTTTCGGGCCAAGACCACTCGTCCTGACTCTTCTCCTTATAGATGCTGCCTGGCACCAGCATTTTGTGTGTTGCTGTTGGAATTTCCAGCATCTGTAGATTTCCTCGTGTTTGCTCCGAAAATCATAGGTTATTGTTTAATTTTCATTTTGATCAAACCGATGCCGAAATGTTTTCTGCAAGTGCTGAAACGCAACGGGCTAACGCTATCTCCACTTGAATGTAAGTAATCTCCTGCGGCATTTCCACTACTTGTTTTTCTTGTGATTGTTTTCAGAATGTTCAAAGAAGAAATAAATGAATGAATGCATTTGCATTGGTAGCATGCAGCACAATGAGTTCAGTATGTTAAAGATCTGAGTACTGGTATGCAGCAAACTTTTTGATGTCTGTAAGATGTAAACCCCGGGATGAGAACAGCTTTATGCGTTTCTCCGACTTCCACTGTGTCCAAAACACGGGAACAAATATAACGCAAGATCACATTTGTGGCTGGCTATGAACTGTTCCACGAAATAGTATCCAAGTTTAATGATGAACGACAGAGTGCCCAAGTGAATGTGAGAGTTCATGAAACGTTGGCCTTAAATTGTCGGCAAAATAAAAATAATATATAGTTGATGCTTAATGACTCTCCGTTCCACTATTAGTGTGGTCACTCATTGGCCGTCCCTCCATTCCAATAATACGCTTATCACTCATCGGCCCTTCCTCTGTTCCACTATCAGCCTGGTTACTCTTCGAACCTATCTGCGAACCACTGTTAGTCTGGCCACTCACTGGCCCTCTCTCCTTTCCAGTAATGCTCTTATCACTCTTTGGACTTCACTCCGTTCCACTGTTATGCTGCTCTTTCGTTGGCCGCCTCTCAGTATTCGGAGCATTCATCACAACGTGTTCATAATTTTAAACACCTGTGTAGTTGTACACAACATACATTTTGAGGTGTGTAAAATTTAAACCCCGGGATGATACATCAGAATAGGACAGCGGTATATGAGATGTTGTTTCCTCATTATGAGGTTTCCCGATCTCCACTACGGCCAGAGCACTGGAGCAAAGCTACACTTACATCACCTTTGAGACTCAGTATCAACTGTTCCACGAATCCTGATTTGATGTTGAACAATAGAGCGCCGAATTGATTGTGAGAGTTCGTGATAACTTTCTCACCAAATTTAGTTCGTATCATCCGCAATAACAATATGCAAGAAAACTTGAGCGTTCCCTACAACCGTCGAAGAGTAAACATGGTGATGATAAAAAACAAAGATACAGCGAGATATTTTCCACGCAATCGGCAGGTCATTCATGACGTCATTGCCACAATAATAACAAACGTTCATGCTTAATGATTATCTGTTCCACAATTAGTCTGGCTTCCTTTTGTCCCACCCTGTGTTCCACTCATAGTCTGGTCACTCGTTGGCCCTTTCTCCCTCACATTGTTAGTGTGGTCACTCTTTGGATGGGGATTGAACGACAGAAACAAGTGGAAATTGGGAGTCAAATCCCTGATGCAGTATTACTTTGTGTTTTCTAGCAGCAGGATTCCACAGTATAAACAACGAGAGCAATAAGCTCTTTTCTCTCTGCTGATCTCCCAATATTTCCGGAATTCCAAATGGTTTTGAATTCCTACAACAGCCCTGACTTACATTTCACATCTGTTTTCGCTTTTCCTCATTCTCCATCTTCCCTTTTGCTGTGGTCTTGTTGCTAATGTCCAAACTCTGTTCGAAATCTCTTTGCCCAATCGAAACCTTCGCATCTACTTGCAAATAGAATCTGCGTATTTCCTCATATTTCGCCAAGGGGAATCAGTCACTCCGTTTTGTTTGTACAGACCCTACGCAAAGTGTTTCCTGATGTTTATATGAACTCTTCCTTTAGCCTGTCTCTGGCCATGACCCAGTGTTCTTGATGATAGATTATCTTTGAAGCAGCAGCTGGCACCCAATCACTTGTGCCTTTAATAATTTTGATGACCTCTATCATGTCTCCTTTCATTCTACAGCTATCTGGGCTAAAATATTTAATTATTTCAATCTTTCTTCACGGCTCATATCCTACAGAGATGGAATGTTTCGAGTCGGCCTCCTCGAAACTGTCTGCAGTGCATACACATCGCTTTCTCAAGATGGAGATCATGATTGTATGCAGTACTCAAAGTGCGGCCTCACATTCGCATGATGCACCCCGTGGTAAATGTCTCTAGACTTGAACTGCACTGAGTGCACTAAATAGCCCAACATACTATTTGCCTTCTTAATTGTGTCTGTGCACTATCTAGATGCTTAAATCGAAGCAAGAGGCGGAGAGGGAATAGGTAGCTGCTTTTTTTAACTGATCGGTGCAAAGATGCTTGACTGCGCAGGCGCGTGATTTAGCGCCCCAAAGGTTTAAAAGAAAGACTGCCATATACAGCGGCCATCGTCGTAGCGGCCATTGTCGGAGTGGACTGAGGCAGAGTGGGCCGGCTTTGACTCAATCAAGCTTCGGCAAGAACAGACAGAGGCGAGTTCGAACGGGGCACGACTGCACAAGCACGTTAAAGTCGGCCTCTGAGATCAGCGGGGGAATTTGAAAAGGGAGCAGAGGCTGAGTACGAGCTTCACTTTAGGTGAGGTAAGGCCGGGTAAGCTCCTTTAATTATTCTAATCATTTTAGGAGTAAGTACTGGAGGCAGCAGTTAGGGCAGTTGAGTGCTCCATTTGCAGTATGTGGGAAGTCAGGGCGAGGACAGCTGTCCCTGATGACGACACCTGCAAAAGGTACATCCAGCTGCAGCTCCTGACAAACTGTGTTAGGGAACTGGAGCTGGAGCTGGATGAACTCCGGATCAATCCAGAGGCAGAGGCAGAAATAGACAGGAGTTTCAGGGAGATAGTCACCCCTAGGAATCAGGTAGTTGGGTGACTGTCAGGAGAGGGAAGGGGAATAGACAAGAAGAGTACAGCACCCCTGTGGTTGTTCCCATCAGTAATAAGTATACTGTTTTGTATACTGTTGGTGGGGACAACCTACCTGGGACAAGTTGCTGTGGTTGCATCTCAGGGACCGATACAGGATACTCAGCTCAGAAGAGAAGGAGGGAAAAGAGGAGAGCAGTAGTGATAGGGAATTCGATAGTTAGGGGGACAGATAGGAAGATCTGTGGAAGAGATCGAGAATCCCGGATGGTCTGTTGCCTTCCTGGTGCCAGGGTCCGCGATATCTCGGTTCGAGTTCTCAGTATTCTCAAGAGGGAGGGTGAGCAGCCGGATGTCGTGGTCCATGTAGGGACCAATGGCGTGGGTAGGAAGAGTAAGGAGGTCCTGAAAGCTGAGTTTAAGGAGCTAGGTTCCAAGTTAAAGGACAGGACCTCCAGGATAGCAATCTCAGGATTGCTACCAGTGCCACGTGCAGGTGGGTTTAGAAATAGTAAGATAGTGCAGATCAACACGTGGCTGAAGAAATGATGCAGGACGGATGGCTTCAGATTTATAGATAATTGGTCAGTTTTCCAGGGAAAGTGGGACCTGTTCCGGCGGGACGTTTTACATCTGAACTGGAGGGGTACAAATATTCTTGCAGGTAGGTTTGCTAAAGAGGCCCCAGTGGATTTAAACTAGATACGAGGGGGCACGGGAACCAGAGTGTAGGAACAGATGTATGGGAGAAGGAAGAAAAATAAGACAGTAAAATCTTCTATAAAGATAAACACAGAGAAAGAGGTGGAGAATTTCTAAAATGCATTTATTTTAATGCTAGGAGCATTGTAAGAAAGGTGGATGAGCTTAGAGCATGGATTGATACCTGGAAATATGATGTTGTAGCTATTAGTGAAACATGGTTGCAGGAGGGGTGTGATTGGCAACTAAATAATCCTGGATTTCGTTTTTTCAGGTGTGATAGAATCGGAGGGACAAGAGGTGGAGGTGTTGCGTTGCTTGTCAAAGAAAATATTACAGCAGTGCTCTGGCCCGTTTAGGGAGGCTATTTGGGTGGATTTGAGAAATGGGAAAGGTGTAGTAACACTTATAGGGGTGTATTACAGATCATTTAATGGGGAGCGAAAATTGGACTAGCAAATTTGCAGGGAGATAGCAGATATTTGTAATAAGCAGAGGGTGGTAATTGTGGGAGTATTTAATTTTCCACGCATAGACTGAGAAGCCCATTCTATAAAAGGACTGGTTGGTTTGGAGCTTGTAAAATGTGTGCAGGATAGTTCCTTGCAGCAATATATAGAGATACCGACTAGAGAACGGGCAGTGTTGGATCTTCTGTTAGGGAATGAAATAGGTCAGGTGACGGAGGTATGTGTTGGGGAGCACTTCGGGTCCAGTGATCACAATGCCTTTGTTTCAATATAATTACGGAGAAGGATAGAACTGGACCCAGGGTTGAGATCTTTAATTGCAGAAAGGCTAACTTTGGGAAGATGCGAAAGGATTTAGAAGGAGTGGATTGGGATAATTTGTGTAAAGGGGGTTTCTTCTTTTTCTTTGTTACTGTGTATGTAATCAAAATGGTGCCTTTGTTTTGTTAAAAGTTGGAATGCTTCTTTGTTATGATGTGCTGGAAATTCGTTTGGGTTAAAATTACTGATATCGTGAACTGTATTTGTTTGTTAACCAATTGGGATTAATGTTATTCTTTCTTGTGGGTCTGTAAACTAATTGTTGGCGGGCAATTTGGGGTGCTTGCCCGGCATTGATTTCTGTGGAAGCTGTGTGATCGCCCTCTTTAAATTAAGCCTGAGGCGAAGAGCTGGTGTGCCTTTGCGGGTGTGTAATTGCTGATTATCTCTGCATGTGTGTTGGGTGGGCTGGCTGTTGGTGCCCCGGAGGGCGTTGTTCGATTTCCGACTAGCGTTGATGAAAAGGTGGTGGGACCATGGGTTGTCCGTACTGTTTGGAGAGTGAGGAGTGACAGGTTGGGATGTTTCAGCAGTGGTAGGCTCCGCCCGGTTGTTGTAATAATGTCCAGCCCTAAAGGGGCGGAGGCATGGGCCGAGCGGACCTCTCAGTTGTTGGGTGAGTGGCACTGCTTGGCTGAGGGAAAGCGACAGGAATTGGTTGGAAGTTTGATTCGGCGGGCTGGTGGAGTTGTTAGACTTCTCGGGTACAACCACCTCGGGGTGACAGCTGTCAATTATGTGAAAGTGTGGGAAGTGTGGTTCGACTGGAAGTCAAATGCCGCAGCTGGTTGGGGGGGGGGGCTTATCATATCCGTGGCAGGAGATTGGTGGAAAGTTTTTAGGGTATCCCTTTTGGTTAGGAGTGTAGATGAATTGCTTGCGGTGCCAGGGGGATCTGTCAAGGGGGTCAGCTCCTCCCTCAGTTGTTCAGCCGATCCGAGAGGTGTCAGGAAACTTAGAGGCGACCCAGGGGGTTACATTGTGTTGTGCGTCCCAGATTGAGATGGCCGGGATGCGTGAGTCAGAACTGCTGAACCTGTGGCAAGAGTTGCAGGGGCCAGAGAAGAAGCTGATATCTCAATTGCAGGAGGCTGCAGAGACTGCAGGAGCAGTGCAGGCCACGTGTTTCCGTTTGGAGAAGATCAAACAGCAACTACCGATCGTAGAAATGAGGAGGAATGCAGATTCGGTGGATGATGTGCTGGATGTGTGGTAAAGAAATTACAGACAAATCTCGGAAGTTGGAAGCGGAAGCTTGAAGGGAACCTGAAGATGACCATCGACAGTTCAACAGAAGTGCAAAACCTGAAAGTTGATCTGGAAGAAGAAACCCCCTTTACATTTGTTTTATGGGAAGGACGTAATAGAGAAATGGATGTCATTTAAAGGTGAAATTTTGAGGGTACAGAACCTTTATGTTCCTGTTAGGTTGAAAGGAAAGGTTAAAAGTTTGAAAGAGCCATGGTTTTCAAGGGATATTGGAATCGCGGTACGGAAAAAGAGTGGTATCTACAATAAATATAGGCAGCATGGAGTAAAAGAGGTGCTCGAGAAATATAAAGAATGTAAGAAGAATCTTAAGAAAGAAATTAGAAAAGCTAAAAGAAGATACGAGGTTGCTTGGGCAAGAAAGGTGAAAATAAATCTGAAGGGTTTCTACAGTTATATTAATAGCAAAGGGATAGTGAGGGATAAAATTGGTCTCTTAGAGAATCCAAGTGGACAGCTATGTGTGGAGCCAGAAGAGATGGGGAAATTTTGAACAATTTATTTTCTTCGGTATTCACTAAGGAACAGGATCAGTCAACGTTTCGGGACGGGATACTTCGTCAGGACTAAAGAAGGAGGGACTTTATAAAGAAGGTGGAGTGAGGGTGGAAAACCAATCAGAGGAAAGATGATGGGGTGGGGGAGGAGAAGCAGGGAGGGGATAGGCAGGAGAAGTGAAGAATGAATCTAAGGGGAATGCACTACGGGTAGTAGAAGAAAGCAGAGTCAAGAAAGGTAATAGGCAGCTAAAAGAGGAGACAGAGTGAAGGTGCGATGGGGAAGGGAGGGGGAGTGAATTACCAGAAGTTGGAGAATTTTATGTTCATACCAAGGAGCTGGAGACTACCCAGACGGTATATGAGGTGTTTCTCCTCCAACCTGAGCTTGGCCTCATCATGGCAGTAGAGGAGGCCATGTATGGACATATCCGAATGGGAATGTGAAGCAGAGTTGAAGTGAATGACAACCGGGAGATCCTGTCTGTTGTGGCAGATGGAGCGTAGGTGCTCGACGAAGCGGTCCACCAATCTGCGTCGGGTCTCGCCGATGTAAAGGAGGCCCTGCCTATCCCCTCCCTGCTTCCCCTCCCCACCCTTTGATCTTTCCTCTGATTGGTATTCCACCCTCCCTCCCCCCACCACCTTCTTTATAGGGCCCATGCCCTCTCCTTCTTTAGTCCTGACGAAGGTTCTCGACCAGAAACGACCTGCTGAGTTCATCCAGCTTTTCTGTACGTCTTGATCTGACCACAGCATCTGCAGTGTATTTTGTGTTTGATATTGAATTGTGTAAGGTAAGGGAAACACGTAGGGTAGTTATGGAAACTGTGACGATTAAAGAGGAGGAAGTACTGCCGCTTTTCAGGAATGTAAAATGGATAAATCTCCGGGTCCTGACAGGACATTCCTTAGGAGATTGAGGGAAGTTATGGTTGAAATAGCAGGGGCTCTGACAGAAATATTTCAAATTTCGTTAGAAATGGGGATGGTGCCGGAGGATGGGCGTGTTGTTCATATGGTTCCATAGTTTAAAAAAGGTTCTAAGAGTAAACGAAACAATTATAGGCCTGTCAGTTTGACGTCAGTGGTGGGTAAATTGATGTAAAGTATTCTTCGAGATGGTATATATGATTATCTGGATAGACAGGGTCTGATTAGGAACAGTCAGCATGTATTTGTGCGTGGAATGTCATGTTTGAAAAATCTTATTGTTTTTTTGAAGAAGTTACTAGGAAAGTTGACGAGGGTAGAACAGTAGAAGTAGTTCATATGGACTTCAGTAAGGCCTTTGACAAGGATATGCACGGAAGGTTAGTTAGGAAGGTTCAATCGTTACGCGTTAATATTGAAGTAGTAAAATGGATTCAACAGTGGCTGGATGGGAGATGCAAGAGAGTAGTGGTGGATAACTGTTTGTCAGGTTGGAGGCCGGTGACCAGTGGTGTGCCTCAGGGATCAGTACGGAGTCCAATGTCACGTACGTTAATGATCTGGATGATAATAGACAATAGACAATAGGTGCAGAAGTAGACCATTCGGCCCCTCGAGTCTGCACCGCCATTCTGAGATCATGGCTGATCATTCACTATCAATACCCAGTCCCTGCCTTGTCCCCATATCCCTTGATTCCCCTATCCATCAGATATCTATCTAGCTCCTTCTTGAATTCATCCAGAGAATTGGCCTCCACCGTCTTCCGAGGTAGTGCATTCCACACCTGCACAACTCTCTGGGAGAAGAAGCTCTTCCTCAACTCTGATGGGGTGGTAAATTGGATTAGAAAGTATGCAGATGATACTAAGGTAGGTGGAGTTGTGGGTAATGAAGTAGGTTTTCAAAGTTTGCAGAGAGATTTCGGCCAGTTAGAAGAGTGGGCTGAGCGATGGCAGACGGAATTTAATGCTGATAAGTGTGATGTGCTACATTTTGGTAGGAATAATCCAAATAGGATATACATGGTAAATGGTAGGGCATTGAAGAATGCAGTAGAACAGAGTGATCTAGGAATAATGGTGCATAGTTCCCTGAAGGTGGAATTTCATGTGGATAGGGTGGTGAAGAAAGCTTTTGGTATGCTGGCCTTTATAAATCAAAGCATTGAGTATAGGAGTTGGGATGTAATGTAAAAATTGTACAAGGCATTGGTAAGGCCGAATTTGGAATATTGTGTACAGTTTAGCTCACCAAATTATAGGAAACATGTCAACAAAATAGAGAAAGTACAGAGAAGATTTACTAGAATGTTAACCTGGTTTTCAGCACCTAAGTTACAGGGTCAGTTTAAACAAGTTAGGTCTTTATTCTTTAGAGCGTAGAAGGTTAAGGGGGGACTTGATAAAGGTATATAAATTATGAGGGGGATAGATAGAGTTCACGTGGATAGTTTTTTGCCATTGAGAGTGGGGGAGATTCAAAAAAAAGGACATGAGTTGAGAGTTAGAGGTCAAAAGTTTAAGGGTAACACGGGGGGGGCAATTTCTTTACTCAGAGCATGGTAGCTTTGTGGAAAGAGCTTTCAGTAGAAGTGGTAGAGGCAGGTTGGGTACTGTAATTTAAAGTAAAATCGGATAGGTATATGGACTGGAAAGGAATGGAAGGTGATGGACTGAGTGCGAGCCAGTGTGTCTAGATGAGAGAAAGCGTTCGGCACGGCCTGTTTCCGTGCGGTAATTGTTATATGTTTATACGGTTATATGTTGACATTGAACTGACTACCACGGCTCTCAAATCCTTCTCATACTATGCACTCTATAATTCAAGACCTCCCATTGTATATTTATATTTAATGTTTCTACTCCCTTAATGCAATACTTTACATTTACTTACATTAAGAGTTCTGACATTTATCTGCCCACATCTGGATTTTGTTTCGATCTGACTGTAGTGATTCAGTTGCCTGAACGTTATCAGCCAGTACTCTTAATTCTACGTCATCGAAAAACGTGACTAGTTTATCTGCTACGTACCTGTCGAAATAATTAGTGCAAATTAGAAACAGCAGCTGTCCGAAAAACGAATCCTGCAGAACCCCACTTTTAATATCTCTTAGTGTGAAAATGACCCTCTCACATTAAGTCATTGTTTTATGCTTTTGAGCTAATTCTCCAGCCATTCGCACGGTTTACTCCGATTCGCTGTCTCCTGTGATTTGATTATTATCATCATCTGAAAAGCTATCTCGATTATTTCAACCGCTCTAATGTTGTAAAAAATTAATTTCCTCTTCGTATAACTTTAGCATATTGATAAAATATGATTTCCACTTTCTGAACCAATTCTGACTTTTTGCGAACATGCCTGTTCTTATCAGCTGTTTTTTGCATCTCATACTTTTCTTTATTGTTTCCGTTCTCTTACCTACGAGACACGTTAGGCTTCCTGGTCTATCGTTGCCAGGGTCAGTAGGGACGCAGGAAAAATACAGGAAAAATTTTAGCCTCTTTCCTGTCCGTCAGTATTTCCCCAGTCGTCCATCACCTTTGAAAAATACATATTTGTGGTTTGTATATATAATCACAGAACTGTTTCAGTAACCTTGGATATACACGTCTGTCCTGTTGATATATTATCTTTTCACATTTTCTGCTTAAGCAGGACCTCACTTCCTAATACCTCCAATTCACATTAAACAATGTAATTTCCACCTGTTGGCATATTGCTAACATCTTCCCAGGTGAATACTTCCGCGAAGTGTGAGTTAACAGTATCTGCTATGTTATTCTCAGCATAACGTAACATTTCACTATTATTCCTAATGCACTAAGATCCCGCATGACTTTTCCTTTAATGTTAAATTATTGAAAACATTCCCTTAGAGCAGGGGTGTCAAACTCATTTTAGGTCACGGGCCGGATTGGGCAAAATGCAGCTTCATGCGGGCCGGATCAGTCGGGCGCGTGCGAACGCAGCTTTCGTTGCCTCCATTTTTTCAGCCTGTTCTCATGTGGCTCAGTCTCTGCTAGAACGACAAAGTGTTTCACTGCACAAATTCCGTTTCTTATGAAGAAGACTGCTGAGCAAGCATTATTTTTATGATTGGTATTAACTTACAATCATAGGCTTCATATAGCCGGGCAATTAATAATTAAAATAATAGATCTATCTAAAGTGATCTCGCGGGCCGGATTTGGCCTTGAGTTTGACACCTTTGCCTTCTGGTCAATCTTAGCAATATCGGCAATATCCTGCTCAATTTGTTTTTTTGGCAATCCGAACTTATATATTCATCCATGTGCTCTTCTGTACACTTCCTAAGTATGCCCGCAGCAAAAGAAGAGTTGTATGTGGGTCATGTATGTACTCCGATAATAAATTTGACTTTGAAATTTGAAATATGATCTATTCCTTCTCATATTTCTCCCGACCTTGAGCATGAACGTTTCCGGGACTGTCTGCACTACCTCAACAGACTCGACGTCAAGCAGTTTCTTCCAGTTTACTTTCTAAAGTCATCGCCGGATCTGCACAAAATGTTCCTTTCCCTGAAATTCAATTTAATGGTTTTGGCGTTTATGGATATAATCTATTGAACAAAAACCTCGTGACTAACGATGTTAATGTCACGTATTCCTAAAGTCTCAACAACTTTCCTACTCAAATTTCTAACCTGGTCGTTGGAGAGTATCAAATCAAGACAGGCTTCCCCTCTTGTTGGTGAATTAAAATACTGGGCCAAAAAAATAATTCAATAACTCAGTAAATTCACTCTCCTGTAATCCATGAATCGCAAGGTTCTCTCACTCAGTATTTGGGAAATTAATATCAAACATAACTATAAAATGACACTCAGAACTTGCATTTCCAATATTCCGATGAAGAAGTACTAATAAGTAATTGTCTTCAATGTGGAGACTAATCTGGTCGTGGAGGCACAGAGGAAAGTTAAAAACACTGTGATAAAGATTGAGATGATGACCCATGGGAAGATGCGAGACAAAGAATTTAATCGAAGCCAGAACAGAAGGGTGCTTAACTGAGGATTGAGTAGAATGTCCGTGGCAAGCGAAAGGAGAGCAAGACTGATGACAAGAAGCAGTCAAGCATTCCCTGATGTGGTGACCCGTCTTGAAAGAAAAAGATGTCCACTTCAGGAAGAAGGTAACTTATTTATAAGGAGGGTTGGAGCGAGGGGCGTGGAAATGAAGCACTGGCATCCGTTTCTGAGAGATTGTTCAACACAAGAGTGGGCGATAAGAAGTACTTTAGCTTGTTTGTAACGAAGAGGAGGGACACGGAAAATATGTGCACTAATTTAATTATTATATACTGTTTAGTCCGATTTTTTCCTATATATATATATATATATATATATAGGAAAAGGTGAAAAAAAAAGTACCCCGTCTAACTAGGGGAAAAAAAAACACTGACTACAAAAAAACGGAAAAAAACATTATGAATCAACTCGCCGGAGCAATACGTTTGACCATCATCTAAATATATATGTAAAAAAGAGTCATCAGCCATCATTCATATTTATATAAAAATAACATTGGAAGGAAACCATATAGAATAATTCAAATTAAATTATAATATTTGGCAAACGAAGCCCATCTTCACTCAAAATCCAATCGGGGATCAAAAGTTCTACTTCTAATTTTTTTCCAAACTGCAACATAACATTACTTGCGAAAACCATTCAATTAATGTAGGGACAGAGGAATATTTTCATTTTAATAAAATAGCCCTTCTTGCCAATAATATAACAGATGCAATTACATGTTTATCAGAAGATGACATACCCTGAATATGATGCGGAACTATTCCAAATAAACAGTCGTCTATTAGGTAGTGAACTAATTTCCGAGCTTCAGAAATCGTAGAAAATAAAGATTTCCAAAACAATTTTAATGAAGAACATGACCAGAACACGTGACAAAGTAGCTACTTCAGTCTTATATCTATCATAGTAGTTGTTTACTCCTCAACGCGTAACGTAGGTAGATGTAAAAACAGCTGATAAAAACAAGCATGTTCGCAGAAAGTCAGAATCGGTTCAGAACGCGGAAATCATATTTTACCAATATGCTGAAGTTCTATGAAGAGGAAAATATTCTTTACAACTTAAAGCGGTTGATATCATCGAGTTAGCTTTTCAGACGAGGATAATAATCAAACTACTGGAGGTGGAGAATCGGAGTAAAGCATACGAATGCCTGGAGAATTGGCTCAAAAGTATATAACAATGAGTTACGGCGAGAAAAAATACTCACCCTTTTTTCTCACATGTTCATAATAAATATTCGAGAAACTCCTATTTTATAGTCAACGCTTGACATTTACTTAATGTTAAGAAATATGGGTATGATGCGATTGCTATCTCTGAGGATGCTCCTTTAAACTTAATATTTGAACTGTAAGATGTTGTTTCTATCAGACCATTTTTGTTTTTCCAGAACACTTGCTACAAAGTTCAGAATTTGTTGAGTTTATTGAAACTCAGATAAAAGAGTTTTTTTTTCTCTTTAACATCACAGGAAACGTCTCAAAGTTAGTAATTTGTGATACACTAAAAGCTTATTTACGTGGTCATATTATTTCGTATATACCTAAATTGAAGAAAGAAACAAAAATGGAATTGGATAAAATCTCTAAACAAATTAAAGAATTAGATAACATCAACGCAATCTCTCCAAATGTTGTTTCACTTTAAAGAAGAGCAGAATTACAACCACAGTATAATTTATTACTAACATATCCTATTGAAGGATATTTGCGTACAATGCAAAGTCAATTTTATATTTTTGGGGATGAAAAAATAAGCTCTTAGTTTCCTAATGAAGAGCAGCTAGAGCTAACAGAAAAATTTTAAAGATTCGTAAAAATAATGGAGATACAGCAAGTAAGCATGAGGATATTAATAATACTTTTCAAGATTTTTACTCTGATTTTGTAGATCTCAATTTCCTGCAGATTCCTCCAAAATGAAGGCTGTATTACAAAAGATCCTGTTGAATGTTCATCATACAGATCTATTTCGCTATTAAATGTAGATGCAATAATTCTCTCTATAATAATAGCTGATCGCTTGGAAAATATTTTAAATAAAATCATCTCAATGGATCAAGTGGGCTTTATGAAAGTCCTTTACTCTTTCTCTAATGTTCGGAGATTGATGAACATTATATATTCACCATTATCGAAGGAAGCTCAATGTGTTATCACTTTCGATGCACAAAATGCATTTGACAGAGTTGAGTGGCCATATTTGTTTAAAGTATTACAAAAATTTGGTCTTGGTAATAATTTTAATAGGTGGATTCAAATGATTTATAAGAATCTTATTGCTACTGTCATTACTAATTATTACAAGTCTTCTTTTTTCACTTTCTCGTGGTACAAGAGAGGGATGTCCATTAAGCACTTTATTATTTAATCGTGTATTGGAACCTCAAGGTATAACATTACGTGAAGCTAAAAATATTCATGGGATCTCTTTGAATTGATCCATACATAATATATCTCATTATGCAAATGATCTTTTGATATTTATTTCGAATCTTGGGGAATCAATTCCTAATCTTTCGGAAACAGTTAAAGATTTTGGTAAATTTTCAGGACATAAACTTAACTTGACTAAAAGTAAATAGTTTCCATTAAATGCCCCTGTTAGTAAATATGATATTCCTTTTAGAATTGTTAATACATTTAGATATTTAGGTATTATAATTACTAAAAATTATAAAGATCTTTTGAAGCTTATATAGTTCCTTCAATGGACTCCATGAAACAACTATTTACTCTTTCTTTAATACGTCGTATCCATACTGTAAAAATGATGATTGTATCTAGATTTTTATATATTTTTCCAAAATTTACCTAACTTTTTAACTAAAAAAAGTTTCGGTCAAATTGACCCACTTACTTCTTCCGTTATTTGGAACAATAAGAGAACAAGAATTAACAAGCATCATTTACAAAAATCCAAAAAAGTTGGTGCACTTGAACTTCCAAATTTAAAACTGTATTATTGGGCTGTGAATATTAGACAATTAAGTTTTTGGTTATACTGGTTTGAAAAGAGCCAAAAACCACTATGGGTTGACTTGGAATTAAAAGCTGTTAAACAATTTCGTTTAACTTCAATATTAGGAGCTCCATTACTTTACAGCTCTCTAAAATTCCAAATTTAAATATTTACCCTGTTATTAAACAATCCTTACAGATTTGGGTTCCGTTTCGCAATTTTTTTAAAATTTTAAACAGTTTGAGTTTTCTAGTCTTTTATATCGAAACTTTTTATTTAAACCTTCAATAACCGACCCCATTTTTCTCGTAAGATGAAATAAAGGAATTTGTTCTTTTACAGATTTATTTTCTGATGGTCGATTGATGATTTTTGAAGAGTTAATTAACAAATATTCTTTCGCTCATACACATTTTTGCAATATTTTCAGGTTAGACATTTTTACAACAATATTTACCTAAGTTTCCATATTTACAAGAATCTGATTTATTGGATACCATTTGCAAGTTGAATCCTTTAGTGACAGGTTCCATTAGCAGGATTTATAAATTATTTTTGTTACCAAAAGAGAACCTACCATTAAAGATTAAAAAAGATTGGGACAGAGAACTTAATATGACCTTTGCTACTGAAAATTAGCTTCGAGTTTTGAAAAACGTAAATTCTTCTTCTATATGTACTTTTGATTCTGTATAAATTTAAAATTGCTCATCGTTATTATTTAACAGACTGTCTAGTAGGAGTAGACAACTACTTTCGGCGAACATACTTGTTTTTAATTAGCTGTTTATGCATCTCTTTTTTTTTTAAATTGTTTTCATTCTCCTACCTACGATACAAGTTAAGCTTCCTGGTCTATCGTCGCCATGGTCAGGACAGATGCCTTTCCAATCTAACGGAACAATTTTAGCCTCTTTCCTGTCCGTCTGTATTTCCCCAGTCGTTCATCACCTTTGAAAATTACATATTTGGGGTTTGTATTTCTCATCACAGAACTGTTTCAGTACGCTTGAATATATACGTCTGTCCTGCAGATATATTATCTTTTCACATTTTCAGATGAAGCAGGACCTCACTTTCTGATACCTCTAAATCACATTAAACAATGTTCATTTGTGAGTGAAGCATCACTGCCATTCGTGATATTGAGGTTCGCATTTTAAAAGATAAAAATGAGCTGATTCATTAGCACCCCATCCATAATCCAGGGCAGATCCAGTTAAACAAGTATAAATGACATCCCAACAATAACCACAGAGAATCTTGTCAATACTTAATGTTCCTTACATTTACAGATATGGTGCTGTTATATGGGGGCGTGAGGCTGCCCCAAGTGTAGGACGCAAGCACTGAAGTACTAGGGGCAGGACAGGAACAGCTGAACGACAGACGAGATGTGGTGACCGTGGTGTGCGTGAGGAACGTGACATTCAAGGTGATTCTGGGGTTCCGGGAGAGTGTTAGAGTACAGGCAGGCGAGGAGGATCCCGTGGTTCCGGCGGGAGGGGGGGGGGGTGGGGTGTTCCCGAGGTTCACGCAAGGCAGGATCCCGGAGTTTACGCAAGGCAGGGCCCTGACCTCCTAGGCAGGAACATGGGGGTCTGAGCAGGTCGCGGGGCACCTGGGTAGGTTGTAGGGCACAACCCGTCGGGCAGCAAGGGATGGAAAGGGGCAGAGTCTCCCGCCAGGCAACGGCAATCCGGCCAGACTTCCCCGACGGAGGCAAGGGATAGGAAAGGAACTAGATCCAGGGTGACTGTCAGACTTATTCGAAGAACTCGTTTTTAACCAGAGGAACAGCATAAACAGGACGAACCCCCGACTCCACTCAGTCCCAGAGTCCCCTATATACACCGCCAGCCGATAGGAATCAGGTGCGCCTCCTTGAGCTTCAACAAGCCCTGATCATCCACAGGTGTGACTAATTAGGCACAAGGGAGAAAGGAGGGACGGCTGCAAGAACCGGAGTCCGTTGTAGGCAGACCGGATGAAAACCTGGAATGCGGGCTCCTGACCGGACCATAACTGGTGCTTCCAAGTCAGCTTATTATCCATCCAGGTGGCCAGAAATCTTGCCACGGACACGGCTTCAAGAGTTTAACCATATAATTTCAAATCAAGTGCAGGCCTATTCATCCAATTTCGAAAACACACAAGGTGTAGATTAGCTACTGCTGTCTTAAATCCCAAACGATTTACTTATTGTTCGAGGGTTTCAACTGCTAAATACATCCTAAATACAGTAAAATAGATTTTTCGTTCCGCTAATCTATAAAGCTGCATCATCTACATACTGTGAATTACCCACCCCAGTACCTATCTCAGACAGAATATCATTAATCATAATATTAAAGGGCTTTCAATACTGCCATGTGGAGTCCGGAAATAATTTTCCCACCCTTACCTCCATCGACTGCCCAAATAATAACTCAGAAAAATATACGATCTCCCCTTTACTAATTTCCGTAATTTAATCAGAAGTCCTTCCTTCAGGAACATATCATCTGCCTTTTCAATATCAAAAAATACTGCTATCACAACATATTTATTTAACAGTACATTCCTATTATTATCTTCCAAAAATAAAACTGAATCGAATGTTTTCTACACTTTCGAAATGCACTCTGATAAAACGTTGTTTCACATCTCTTTTCCAAAATATAATTCAAATGCTCTATCACCATAAGTTCGATAAGTTTATATAAATAATTTATGAACGATTTAGCCTCTAACCAGGAGATTCAGACGGGGAGATCCCAGGTTTCAGAGTAGGCACTAAAACACCCATATTCTTTACGAAAGGAAGATGCCCTAACTTCCAAATACGATTAAAACATACATTGTAATATTATCACAAGAGCTCGTCCTACAACACATACATCATTCTTTCCTGCCGACATCTGACCTGCATTAAGAATAGCTTTCTTAAATTTACAGAAGGAACATTCTACATCAGTAATACTGCCCTTGCTCAGCTGATTTCCAACACATTAGGGAATTCATTTAGAACGTCCACATCTGCGGACACCCTCAAATTCGTGCGCACCTTCAAGACTGTGTGCATCCATATAATCTGCGTGCACTCCAAATATGCACAAACCCCAACTCGAGCACGCCATCAAATCCGCCTGCTCCTCTAAATCAACTTTCACCACCAAATCGGAGGACAACCCACAAATCCAATGCTACTTCCTAATCCGCGAGCGGCCCCAAATCTGCGCACAAACAAACACAGCTTCTGTAGCCGAACAATCGGCCCATTGATTGCTGGCAACATATCTACGTGCAGGGTCCCAAGGGAAAACGACATGTTAATCCAGTAGATTGTAAATGAAATTATGTTGCCTGAGCATCCAACAGTAAATCCTGCTGGAATGATCATCTTAAAGACTCATCAACACCGAGAAGGAATCTGATCAAATTACCCACTTTAAGCCTAAAATGACGGCAACTAATACAGATGTACAAACTGGAAAATTATCAGTACGTCGTTTCTTTATCATTATTTATAATTCAGGCACAAACGCAGTCACAGCAACGTTCCCAGTAAAATTATTTTTTGAAACATCTGAAAAAATGGCTAACAGATCTTAATAAATTCATTTTAAAAGCTGTTGACCACAAAGACTCCCAGTCATAAAAGAATCCTTGGAATTTAGTAAATCAACTAAAGTCATAAACAAATAACAGGGTGGTGTTACCAGGAAAGCTACAGTGGAGATTATTGCATAATCCAGCAAACACATATCCCTAGCGAGAGAAGAACATATCCACCCAACATTAAAACCTCTCTTACAGTGATGTTTCCACACATTTAACAGGGTAATCTTTTTTTCTTTGCCTCTCGAATCAATCCAGTGCCTTCACATCAACTTGAACCACGGCATTCTGACGGTCTATGTGTACACATGTGTGTCTGCCTGTATGTCCCTATGGGTGTCCGTGTGTGATTGGATCTGAATGTATTTCTCTGTTTTTGCTTGTTTGCTGACCAGTAACCAGACAGTGCTGAATGTTGGTTGAGACATCGTGGCTGCTGAGAACATTTGGCTTCTCCGAAAGAAACCATTCAGGACACCAGGGGAATGTGAATATCCTGGTTCGGGGCACTCTGTGGTATAACATTGTTCGAACGCGATACAGCAATATCATGGGTTAACTCATTTGAGGACGTTGAAGGGGAAGGGATGAGTGAACCAATGATGAACATTTGAAGTGGGAACTGTCCTGTACTTCTCGAGTTCAGAGAAAGGAAGGCGAAATCAAATTGAAATCTATCGAACATTGAAGGCACAAAAATATAGCGAGAGCTGGGATCTGGGGAGGCAGATGTGAAAGTGTGTGTGTGTGTGTGTGTGTGTGTGTGTGTGTGTGTGTGTGTATATACGTTGTTAAGCATGTGCATATACGTGTGTATTTTTGTTTGTTTCTGTCTCTGAGTTTGTTTTTTATGTCCGTGTTTGTCAGTCTTGTTTGTCTCTCTCCCTGCATTAGTGTCTTTCCGAGTCTATGTGTCGGTAGACCCACTGTATCTGTCTGCTACTGTCCGACTGAAACCGTGTCCGTGTACCTCGAAGTCATTTTATCCCCCTTGGTTCAGACACTACCCAACTACACCCACAACAACTCACATGCTCTCGAGCTCCTCAGCAACTTTAAATTACGTGGCCCCGGTCGCCTAATTTTGACCATGGGTGTCCACCTCCTCCATCAAGAACGACTTAAAACACTTCTTCTTGGAAAGAGGCGAAACCAATTCCCTTTTATCTATACTTCATTTGGAGTCAGAGAGTACTGTAATAAAGAAACGGACGCCTTTCCCGTTTAGGCCGTACCGAAATGTTATTCTGTCAAGTCCCATAACTGGACCTGGACCATAGCCATCAATACACCTCCCATCTATGTACTGATCCAAACTTCTCTTCAATGCAATCAAACCCACATCGAACGCTTCCGTTGATAGCTGGTCCCATAATCAAACCACCGACTGAGTGAAGAAATTCTCACTCAGGCACGCCTTATTTCACCTTTCCCCCTTAATTTATCGCCTCCACTTTCAGTCTCACACAACTTCAGTGGAATAAGCCTGCCTGGATTTACACCATCTAGTTCACCTATAAATCTGCATATCTGTCTGAAGCCTTCCATTATTTTCCTAAGCTCCAGGGGATAAAGTCCTAACCTATTCAAACTTTCCCTGAAACTCAGTTGCACAACTCCCAGCAACATTCCTGAAAATTCACTCTGCAGTTCTTCACTCATATTAATATATCCCCGTACGTATGTAACAAACGCGACACGAATGCGGCCTCGCCAACGTCTTTTACAGTTTCAACATACCATACCATCTCCTGTCCGCAATAATTTGAGTTATGAATGCCAATGTGCCAAAAGCTCTCTATATGATCCTATCGACCTGTGAAGCCACATTCAAGTCATTATGAATCAGTGTTACCAGATCCCTCCCTTCTACAGCATTCCCCGAAGCCCAACACCTGGTTTGTCCACTCAAAGTGTAACAGCTCACCCTAGTCCGCATTAAAATTCATCTGCAATGTTTCAGCCTGTTTTCCCATCTGGTCCAAATCCCCTGGCAATGTTTGATAGCCTTTCTGGTTGTCCACAATACAACACAATCTGGATGGCATCCACAAATTTGATCCAAATATTAACATTCGGGTTTTTGATATGGATGGCAAACAACAACATCCTTGCGTCACTCTACTAGTCACAAGCATCCAGTCAGAGAGGCAACAAACCATTTCAACACTCTGCCTTCTCCAATTTGCTCAATGCCTAACGACTGAAGCGGGACCTTGCCAATGACCTTGCTAAATTACCTGTAGACCACATTCACTGCCATTCTTCCATCAGATTTCATAGTAGGCACCTCTAAAGACACTGTAAAATTGATTATGCATGGACATAACATGTAATATAACAAAACCATATTGACCAAACCTAATCAGTCACTGGGCTCTTTAGGTAGGTATACCTTTAGTTAGAATAACAGCCATTAGCTTTCAAACTAAATATTTTTTGAGTCTTTCCCTTGGGGCTGACAAGCCGGACTGGTCAAACAGAACAGTCACAGAATCGACAATGAAGAACACTCCAACATCTGTGTGCACTGGTATTCCTCTGTCTCCACCTGGGAATTGCATAGCTCACTAGTGAACCGAGTGGAAGCTACTGACACGATAATTGAAGTTGGAACCACCGCCAGGACCCATGCTAGAACTAGTTTTAACCAACAACCAGGAGAGTTGGAGAAGCTTCATTACTGTTCTAACATCTCATCCTCCGACGCCCCCCAAGCAGGCTGACAACTGTATTCCCATGCGCACCCCATATCTGTCCACAAGCCGAATCCATCTGCGCCCGCAAGAGCGCACACATCCATATCGGGTGCTACCCCAAATCCACATCAGATTATCCCAGAGCAAGGCTCAGTTCAAAGTGATCTCAAAATGCAGGGCTGCAAGAACAGCCTTTCAAAATGGCCTCCTCCATCGTCAACCACATGGCAAGAGCAAAGTTCAAAGTTTAAAGTATATTTATAATCAACGTCTGTATAAATTGTACAATTTTGATATTCATCACAATCCTGGATCTGCTGACACACCAGAATCTGTGCGCATCTCCAATTACACACAATCCGCTCACAATGCTCCTTAAACCTATCGCCTCTGGTATTAGTCTTTTCCACCCTGGGAAACGGATACATTTTTAAACTCTATCTATGCCTCTCATAATCTTATAAACCTCCATGAAACATCCGCTCAGCTTCCAACGCTCCAGAAGAAACAAACCAAGATTAACCGGACTCTCGTCATAACACATGCCCTCTGAAAGAGGCAACATCCTGGAAAGTCTCTTCTGCATCCTCTCCAAAACCTCAACATCTTTCTTATAGTGATTAGAACTAATACAATACTCCAGAAGTGGCATAACCAGAATTTTATACAGGTGCAGCATAATCTCCTGACTTATGAACTCAATTAGTAGTCTAACAAAAGCAATAATTTCATTAGCTTTCGGAACCATCACATTCACCTGTATAGCCAGGGTATTGATTTGGATTCCAAGATACTCTGCATAGCAACACTGTTAGGTATCTTGTCTTTAACAAAGTACTATACCCTTGCTTTATCATAGTTAACCCCCTAGTTTCAACTGGTATACATTGTGCTGTTCTTTTTTTTTTTGCCAGTCTTCTACACGATCCAAAGCTCCACAAATCTTGGTATCATCGGCAAATTTACCAACCCACCCATTTGCATCTCCATCTGGGTCATTGATATGCATCACAGACAGGAGAGCTCCCAGCACAGAACCCCGTGGAACACTAATAATTACAGACTTCCGGCTCCAATAGTTCTCTCTGTTCACTCTGTCTTCTGTGTGCAAGCCTATAATTTTATTCAGAAACTCTTGGATGCCTGGTGTGGTGGCAGAAGTAAATGCATAAGAGGTGCTGAAGAGAAGTGTGGGGTTGGCACACATAGGAAGTTGAGGGATTAGAACATGGTGTAGTTAGGATGGATTAGTATTTGGGTGTTTTCATTTGCTTTTGATCTGGCTTGGCACAGCATTGTGGGCCGAATGGTCTGTTCCTGTGCTGTACTCTTCTCTGTTACATATGTCGAGTAAAGCATAAACCATTTCTCTGTTCCCATCTCCTCACCACAGAGTAATGGTTATGTTGTGCTTATGCGGGCAGAGGGAAAATCATCGCACTTGTGTTTCATTGTTTCGCCTCTGGGGATTCAGTGTCACTCAACCTGCCACTTTGCACATGCCCGCGCCTTCATTAACTCTGTTAACCATTGCCTTATTGGGATCGACCTCGCCCTTCTACAAATGTTCAGGGTTATTGTTATGAATATGCTAAGGTGATAAGATTACTACAAATCATTGAAGTGGGGGTGATGTTGGATTGTAAGGAATGATTGACGAGGTGTGAGTCAGGGTTTATTCGGGTGTGTAGGTGTTAGTTTCGGGTAGGGTCGGGAGTTGGAGATGCAGCCCTCCACATAGGGAGAAAGCGGGGTGGATGAGACCTCTTGTTAAGTGAGCTTATTTGTGGCGTCGTAGCTAGGGTTACTCGTGTTGCAGTCCTGCATATTTGTGTTGTAAGATTATGGTTAACGTTAAGTCTGGCGATGTACATGTTGGGCTGGGGATAAAAGATTTGTTGACTTTAGGGTGGACTAGAATGTGGGGTACTGGCAGAACAACATTAATCTGGCAATGCCTTTCTCTAAACTAGTCTAACAACACTTGGGTTCATTAACCAGGTGTGCACTGGAACTCGTCATCAGTAATGTAAACTGGAGTCGTTTGGTGATACAGATCTTTAATTACTCGACACTTTACCAGGGCGACCAAGCATGGTTGATCAGACCAGACTTGTGATATTCCCATGGCCAAGGATAATGAAATCCATGTCATTTAGTGTTAAGGTGTTTCAGGCCTCTATTTGATGTGGTTTTAACTATTTGCGTAGTGAAATGCTTTTCGAGCCAGTAATCTTTATTCTGCATCTGGGTGTGTTGGGTTTAAATTAACAGGGTTTATTGGAGACTCAGAGTCACTCCACCCTGTCACTTTGAGGTTAGTGGCGACTTGTTTTCTCTGGTTCTGGCGTAACTATTTGAATCCCTCTCGACTTCTTGGTTTCTTGGCTTTTTCATTGACTGGTGAGATGAGGTGCATGTCACTGTTTGATCCGGTTGTGATTATGAGGGCAGTGAAAAAATCATACCTCATGTTTCTTGATTTCTTCATTCGATATGCATTATCACGCAACCCTAACAAGTCATCCTGACCCATGCGTTAGAGTTAGTTCAGATTAGGATTTAGTCACAGGGATATGTGAATTTAGATTTCAGATTGTGTTTTACGGTCAGATATGTGGGGACAGGGATGAGGTGAGATTATGTTTAAGGTGAAGGATGTGGAGAGTCAGAGGTCAGGTGAGCTTTCGGTTGGCCTCTACTTCCACTCATGACAACATATTCCACAGATTTACCACCCTCTGATTAAAGTAATTTCTCGCTATGTCGGTTCTTAAAGGACGTCCTTCAATCTTGTAGTCGTGCCCTCTTGTTCTGGAATTCCTTACTATGAGAAATAACTTTGTCATATCCAATCTGTTCAGGCCACTTAACAGTTGGAATGTTTCTTCGAGATTCACCCTCAGTCTCCTGAACTTCAGGGAATACAGCCCAAGAGCTACCAGACGTTCCTCAAACAGTAACCAGTTCGTTACTGGAATAATTCTCGTGAATATTCTCTAAACGCTCTCCAATGTCAGTATATAATTTCTAAAATAAGGAGCCCAAAACTGCACACAATACTCTAAGTGTGGTCTGAGGAGTGCCTTGTAGAACATCAACATCGCATGCCTTTTTTTTATATTCTATACCTCTAGAAATAAACGCAAACATTACATTTGCCTTCTTCACTACCGGTTCGACCTGGAGGTTAACTTTTACGGTATCTTGCAGAAGGTCTCCCAAGACCCTTTGCACCTCTGCATTTTGAATTCTCTCCCCATTTAAATAATAGTCCGCCCGTTTATTTCTTCCACCCAAATGCGTGGCCGTACACTTTCCAACATTGTATTTCATTTGCCTCTCATTGCCCATTTTCCTAAACTATCTAAGTCTCTTAGGGGGCCTTAAGGGATAGGACTCTGCGAATGTAGATTCCAGATTATGATTTACAAACAAATATGTGGAGCGTTGCAGGTCTGATTAGCGTTTAGGGGCCGGGATGTGGCTGGGTTGGAGGTCATATTATGTTTAAGGTGAGGGAAGTGGGGAGGCATCGGTCAGATTGACGTTTTTGGGAAATGGTGATGGTGGGCTAAATGTCTTGTTAGGGCTTATGAAAAGGGAAGTGTGATGTTAGAGGAAAGATTAGATTAGAGATTCGGAGATGTCGGGTGCTGGGGGCTGTTAGAGTTCAGATTAAGATTTAGGGACAATGTTGATGGGATTTAGAGTTCAGTTTAGGATTTAAGGAATGGGATGCTTGAAAATTAGTTTTCATATTAGGGTACGGGGTGGGGATGTACGAGGTTACAGTGCAGATTAGAACGGGGTTTGGGGTGGGATATTCCGAGAGGGAAAATTTAGGTTTGGTGACAAGGGTTTGTGGTGTTAGGTTAACTATAGGAGCTGGTTTGTGAGTGAGTTAAGTGTCAGATTGTGTTTAGTGAAAGCATGTGTATGAGTTAGATATCATTTTAGATTTCGGGACAGGAGTACATGGAGTGAAAGGTCAGAATGTGGTTTAGGGACAGATATGTTGGGGTATCTAGATGTCACATGAAGGGTAAGACGTCAGATATGGGAGATAGATTTCAGCTGATGATTTTGCCAGGGTTGCGATATGTTACAGTTCAGATTACGAATAAGAGACACTGATGTGTTTGTTTATGAAATGGGGGCGGTGGGAGTTGCGGAGATTGAATGTCAGATTAGAATTTGGGGACTGAGGATATGTCTTGGCCCGAAATGATGACGATTTACCATTTTTATTAGATAATAGCTGATCTGCTCATTTCCTCACGAATTATGTGTGTTGCTCATCTGTCTACTTGTAATCTTAATCCTTTCCGTTCGTTTGCCTCTCATTCTGCTACGCTTTCCGGGACAAATACTCTCCATAGTATAGCTCCATTTTTGTGGGCAACAACTTCGTAAACCCTTTCTGTACTCCCTCTCAAATAAATAAACACACACACACACAGACACACACACACACACACACACACACACACACACACACACACACACACACACACACAATCTTTCACGATCCACCACGCATGCACTCCATTCAGCCAATCTCTGTCTTCTCTCCGTTGCAAGCACTTTCTATCTTCCTCCATTTTCATATGGCCCACAGCACTGCTGCTTTCAAAAGGATGACCGCTCATGAGCAATAGCTCGGAGACTAGACGGTGAGTGAGAAGATCTGGAGCTTGGACTGGATACATTGAAACTGCATCTGGGTTGCGCTCAGGGCGCGCCTTTTTTAATGAATTGAACCACTGAGGTGACCGGATATTTCACAGCGCTGATCACCTGCCCCCTGAATTTAGACTGAGTCACTGCGTAAATAAATGTATTAGTGCACAAGCTGAAATTCCTCATCAAAACGCCGACCGCATGAAATATCCATTCAGAATCATTGAAATTGTTACCAAGTGCTTTGACCTGGTAATTTATGAAATTTACAGCCAGTGTCATCCACAGGAGGATGAAGCTGCCGGACAGGGTGAAGAGTAAAACTACAGACCTCCTCCTGCTCTCCATCTCCTGGTCACTGGAGTTCTCCCCCTTATTCTGACCCTTCAACCCCTTACGGACCCGACTGGCCACTAAAATGTGCCTGACTGTCAGAGCGTTGAGCAGCAGTGTCGCAACAAAAGGGAGCAACGGAGTTAAAACTGTTTCCACCCAAGCCCGTGCTACCCACCCGGGGTCAGTGCGACCTTTGTCCATGCGATTACAGAACTAAGGCACGTTGTCGATGATAAATTTGGGTTCCCAAAGATAGCAGCGGGAAATGTTTTTCAGACAGAACAGTACGCTGGTTGTTGTTAGAACCACAGTCGCAGTTTTCCCGGTGCAATATTTTGTTGGATGCTCAGCAAATGGCGACAAACCGATCAAAGGTGAAAGTGACGGTGAACCAGACAGAGCAGTCTGTGGCTGTGTACTTCAGTACATCAAGAACACTGCACACAGGGGTAATGCTCAAAAAACTGTGCATAAAGTAATTGATCTTCAGTCGGTACAAAATGATCTCGAAGACAATTGTCAGTAGATCCGCCACTGCCATGGCCACCAGATAGCGAGTGGTGCAGATAGAGAGGCCGCACTTTCCCCGGGACAGGATCACAATCGCCACCAAATTCACTGGAGAGAGAGAGTGAGAGAGAGAGAGAGAGAGAGAGAGAGAGAGAGAGAGAGAGAGAGAGAGAGAGAGAGAGAGAGAGAGAGAGAGAGAGAGAGAGAGAGACAGAGAGAGAGACAGAGAGAGACAGAGACAGAGAGAGACAGAGAGAGACAGAGAGAGAGAGAGAGAGAGATAGAAGATAGAAGGAAGGAAGGAGGGAGAGAGTGGGGAGGGGAGAGAGAGAGAAAAGGGAAGAGAACAGACACTGGGCGTTACTGAACACAATCACCCCGTTTCAGCTGAAGTCCAGGGCTGCGAGACTGTGTAAGCAGCTTCTATTCTAACATCTGACACGCGTCACACTATCTCTGGTGTTCTCTTCACTGTGTAAAAAAGACGATGTGTCACTAATCTTCCTACTAAAAACCAGCCGCATGAAAGATAGCGATTGATGCCAATCCTGTTTTTGTCTCTGATGGGAGCCGGTTTCTCTGATTGAGCCGTGACTGAGCAGGGCAGGAGAAACTCGGCATCTGGTGGGGCTGAGGAAGAAGCAATGCGCACAAAACTCGTCAGCTCAAGAGCTTCTGTGGAATTGAACAAACACTGACCGTTTCGGGGCCCTCTTCAGGACGAAATGAGGCCTAAATTTACGACGCGTCTCAGAGGGAATGCCTGGTCAACTTAGTAGTCTGCAACCAGAGCAATTCCATAACACACTTCGGTATGTCCGAGGGAACTAATTCAGGCGATAAGACCCGATTATTGACCAACAGGCAGTGAAATCTGAGTATGACTGAGGGGAGACATAAAACACAGGACCAGATGTTCAGTCTGATCAATATCTCAGAGACACTGAAGTTGACAATGTAAACACTCGCAGTCGCACAGTCGCATCTTCAGTGAGGGAAAATGCCTTTCCCCAGTATGGGACATAACTCTGGACGAATTCCCAGTAAAACCCTTCCAACCACAGCTTCCCGGAGAGCTGCACTGGGACTAATCTGGAAAAGGTGTCATTAAAGGGACGAAAAACGTCCGAGTCGATCCCTGCTGGCGGAGGTTTTGTTTCATTTGTCATTAAATTTGAAAAATCACATGAATTGACAGGACTGATACTTCTGACGGATATATGTGCAATAGTCAATAGGTTGGAAGCTGATAAACTGATTGGAAACAGTTCCACAATGGTTAATACACAAAAGTACCAAATATAGTTTGCACACTCACCAGGAACTCCAAAGACGGCAATGAATACATGCAATATTTTCTGCACACTCCTGTAACTATCCCACATTGAAGTCATTCTCTGCCTAGTGATTAGTCCCCCGTGCTACCTGCGATCTCTCGGAATGAAATGTTAAGGCAGCATAATTCTGGGGATTTTAAATACCATTTAGCGAATCCACAGGGACAGGTATCAACAGATTCAGAAATATTGATTTTCAAATTATTTACAAACCGATTACGTCAGATACGTGCAATCCCCACGGTGACAGATTGTGATTAATTCATTGAATTAATTGTGAAACGGCAAACAATGGATAATATGATGCTACAAACGGCGTAAATTGAGAGTAACGTTCTTGCAGCAAAGGAAACATTGTTTTAAACACTATCAGACCCAACTCACCACCTCTTGTTTCTACCTGTGTGACTTTCGACCATTAGTTGTGGAATCGTTTAGAAGATCCTCTGGAATGAAACTATCTCTCACTCTGATTCTGCACCGTCTGGTCGCACTTCATCTGAATGCAACCTTAAAAACGCGAAGATCTCCAGATGCTGGATATGATCTCAACACTCGCATTTAAATTCAGCTTCCTATTCCCATTCCGAGACGGCAGTCTATGGCCTCCCTTTGTAAAATTGAAGCAACCTTGAACGCTGGGCTCTACAGATAGTGGTACCGACAGCCAAGCATATCTCTGGATCTGGACTTTCCTCCAATCAGACACTTTAGAGCAGCGGGTGCAGCAAGAATTCGTGGCAGATCATCGAACACACCAGTTACACCAACCAGAAACTGTTTCAGCTGCTTCCATTTGACAAACGGTACCGCAGCATTAACACCAGGACCAGCAGGCGACGGGACAGCTTCTTTCTACAACCCATTAGATGTTTAAATTCACGTGCCTGAAAATTGCAACGGAGTCATAACGCAACCAGATTTATTCCCTCACTCTGTGGAATGGATGTAAGAATTAAATTAATTTAAATTATTTGCTTATTTCAAATACCTTACAATACTGGTGAATTCCCTCAGTATACATCAAGCAGTTATCTTCTCTACAATGGAAAGTTTCTATCCCTCCAATGTTGTAATAGATTCCTTCTTTAACATTCATAATTATTATCGCTCAGTACTCACTCTTTGTGAACCACGCAATGTCCACTGTCTTATGCCTCTTTGCCGTAGATTCCATTTCCAGTTGCTGCTCCGATGAATAAAGAATTATTTGCTTTGCTTTGTTTTTAACTGGAACGTCAATAGGTAGGTCGTCGGCTCGGGTTCTTTTAAAAGCAACTTATCGCCATTGGTATGTTTTGTAACTCGAAAGCATGAAATTAATCAAAGGTAAATGTCAGAAGAGGGTTATAATGCGCGTCTGTTTCGTTTTGCGGTTTCCTTTAGTATGTCCGCATTTATGACACGATGGCGTATTGACATATGGTATTCACCTTCTTCGTACATATAATCTGTAATGAATTACGTAAGTACAAAGAATGCTTCACTAAAATATATATTAATATTTACTCATATATATTAATATAATATAATCTACTGATATGGTTCATATTCCTAATTCTCTGAAAATGGAACATGGGTGGATAAGGCGGCGAATAAGATATGATGTCTATCCCTCTTCCGAAATCGAGATACTACACACTCGAGTTGGACCGAAATGTTACTACTGTACTTTACAGAGCAGTGGTTTGTTGGCCTCTGGAATAGTTTGTAGAATTCTGATCGCTACACCGTCGGAGGATGGTGTTTCCGCTGCAGAGTGGCGAACAAAACTCCTGGGGTATTGCCTCTGTTTGTTGTATTCATCAGGTTTTAGAACATACAGGCTTTCTTCTCCCCCATCGAAAAAGGGTAATGTGAGCGAATAGGAAGGGACACAACAGATTATAAACATATTATAGGACAGAAAATAGAACTTCAGGATTTCCGTTAAGTGGGACAGCTCGAACTGGAAATTTAATAGGTTTATGGTGAATCCATGACTGGTGACTATCAGGGACAAGGTGTTGGACGGGGACGTGTAGAGATGCATTGCCGCATTAATGGAAACATCAGACAATGCCGTGGGCAAAGGATCGAAGGACAAGTAGAATTCAGGGAAATGGACAGCGTTGTCCACATGGATATGACGGGTTGAAGGTTTCAGGTCTGAACGTCTGTGTTATCATCACTTCTCCTCCTGTTCCACTGCGGATATGCATACTGTGTTCCGAGTTGTTTAGGAAGTTGTTTGTTTAAAGACTGCAAGTCATGACTTGCAAGTAATCCCATGGAAAATAAATTAATTAGTTTACTTTGGAACTGATGTTTCCACATGGGATTTTAGCCTTTGTATTAATTAGGGGGTCTCAACTACATTTCAATTTGTGTTCCAGTTTTGTCTGCCAAAGCCACGTTTCAGAGATACGAGGAATCATTGTTACAAACCGGGTGTTGCCGATCGGTACGTTACCTCAATGGGTTGGAAACTGAGAACAAATTACTGGAATGTTACTGCAGCGGGTCGTTGGACCTTGGACACTATTTCTGCTTATTACGATATCCTCTCCATGGAAGAACGCGTCCATTGTGCATTCGAAATAATTCAAGGTTACTACTATCCTATTCTTGCTATAGTCGGAGTACCCGGTAAGTATCATTCCGACATTTAGTTCCCTGATTTAATGATTTCTTTTTGTTCTCGAATCGCCAATTTTACGGTATCAACTTCCTTTTAAGTCGCTGCTAATTTCTAGAGGGCACTCAAGAACGATGTAGTATTAGGAATGCGTAATTTCCGTTTCTTGAGAAAGGAGGTATTTCCTGTAACGCGGGACACTGTTTGGACCAATAAACACCTGGATTTCTCACTGAACACGGCAAAGAATTTCAAATAAGGATCTCATCGCTATTGTGCTGTCCTTGGTCATCTCTGTAATGTCAGCCGCAGAAAATTCTGTCAAATCCTTTTTGCTGTTCAAGGCATCAAATCCACTTTAGCGTGAAATCATCCAACCTTTGCTCTCCCAGAGCTCTTCTGAATATCCTCCCAGATATATTGATATATAAACAGTCGGCAAACTAATGTTTCAAGCCCGCTCCCTAATTGCAGTCGTTCTTAAGTGCTGTTAGCTCTTATCGGCTGCTTAGAGGTGAGCTTTGTCCACCAGACCAAATAGCTATATTATTTCTATGTGCAGGTTCCTGAGCGCCTTTCAAAACCCAAGTGTTCCGGATCGCAAGTCCAATGCACGCAGCCCGTAGAAACAGATTCAAAATCAAATTCAACATCACAGACATTTGATTTATAAGATGTTGTTTGGTGTTAGCACGAGAATGTAATGATCTAAACTAATATAAATTACAGAATAATCAATGGTAGAATGAAGACAAGAATTATTTGAAGGATGCACGTATTATTCTGAAGTTTGATGGTGGAAGGTAGAACGGAATCCATTCCAAATTGATTATTCTGCTTTTTTTCTCTGCTTCTATCTCTGCATTTGCTTTGCCGTGCCCTCTTTCTCTATTTCCCGTTCGTCAGTGTAGCCATTGATGTTTACTTTCCAGTTTATGTACATTCCTGACAGTGAATTCCGTAACCATCGCCATCCTGTCCCGAGGGAGGTGCGGGCTCTCCAAGTGTGTCACCTACTACCTGGTGGCTATGTCTTCGGCGGATCTTCTGGTCGTAATCCTGGACCTGATATTGAGGCACATCCCCATTGTTTTCGAAGAGCAGTTCATTTTCCTCCAGTCCATTCCTGTGTGTAATTTCCACGCCGTCCTGCTTTACGCAGCCACCGACTGTTCCGTTTGGTTCACTGTGACTTTCACCTTCGACCGGTTCGTGGCTATTTGCTGTCAAAAGATGAAACGCAAATACTGCACCCAGGAAACAGCGGCTTTTGTTCTGGCGACTGTGGCGACACTGAGCTGCTTAAAGAATATTTTCTGGTATTTTATGCTTACGGGTGTTTATATGCTTGACAATCTCCCCTGGTTTTGCTGGGGGAGAAAAGGTGTTCTCGCCTCATCTGTTTGGGGAGCAGTAGAGTTCCTTCATTACCTCATAACGCCTGTGGGTGCCTTTGTTATAATCCTGTTGCTCAATATGTTAACCATCAGACGCATTCTAGCGGCGAGCAGAGCCCGCAGGAGGCTCCGGGTTCAGAGCATTGCGGAGAAAAGCAGAGACCAAGAGATGGAGAACAGGAGAAAATCTATCATTCTGTTACTTTTCATCTCCGGGAATTTCATCCTGTTGTGGGCGTCCCTGGTCGTATTTTCCATATGGATCCGAATCTACTGTTTATGGTCTAGTACGACGTTCCCACCTTATTCTGTGCAGGAACTGGGCTTCATGCTGCAGCTCCTGAGCTGCTGCACTAACACCGGCCTGTACGCCGTGAGCCAGAGCAAATTCAGAGAGCAGCTAAAGGAGGTAGTCATGCGGCCCATTGTTTTTTGTAGGAAAATTATTAAACTGTAATGAAAGGAATTTGGGAAAATTGCAATGCCGTCTAGCCCGTACCATTTTTATCAGACAGCCCGCATTCCCCTACAATTCCTATAATAAGCGTTTGAAATCCTGCTAGCAGTTAAACATAACTGCTAGGTTATGTTTAACGTCTGTTGGGTTATCTAGGCGATCTCTACATCAGGGAACTCGTCGGGAGAGCTAACCAGTTGTTGCTGTACTGTCATACATCCTCCCTTTGATTCCCGGTCCCTTCTGTTGTCGACCGATCTGCTGAAATTATTGATAAACAACCCTTATTAGTGCACTTACGTCCAAAATCTTTGCACAATAAATGAACAGCAAATGACCCAGCACAGACCCCTGTGTCATACCAGTTGTTCGACTTCAGTTCGAGTAATAAAGTTTAGACATATTTCTCTGCTTCCTCTCATGTTGCATCCAATTAAATGTTCCTCGTCCGCTCCCAAATGAGCCTTCAGGTCCTTGTTAAGTTGGTTGTTGCCCCTGGTATCCAAATAGAACAGGAGAAATGACCTGGATAGTTTGTAAATTAGAAAACCTTTGCTCAGATGTAGTTACAGTCTCTCAGCTTGAAATCCTGGTCCAGTGGAACGGGGGCATCATACCTGGTCGCAAATGTGTTTATAGAGAAAGATCACAACTTATCATGTGACCCATTTCTCTCCCCGAAGCGTTATGGAACATTTTTCTGGCCAGCGAATCTCCCTGGTGAACTGATCCGGCATCCTGATAGGACAGGCATATTCATATTTCTCCAGGATCTGAGGAATGCCGGCTATCCTCGCCTGGTTTAGCCGGCTCGTCCAAAGGGACACGACAAGCTCCTTCATCAGAGGCGCCTTCCCTCCCTGGACACACCGCACATTCAAAGGCCTAGGAGAGCACAGAACATAGAAAACCTGCAGTACAATGAAGTCCTTCCAGCCTATCATGCTGTGCTGAACATGTGCGTACTTTACAAATTACCAAGGGCTACACATAGTCTTCTAATTTTCTAAGCTCCATGTACCTGTTCAGGTGTGTCTTAAAACACCCTATCCTATCCGCCTCCAGCATCATCCACGCACTCAGCACTCTCTGTAATAAAAAAATACTTACACAGACATAGACATACAAGAGTACAGCACAGTACCGGCTCTTCGGCCCACAATGTTGTGCTGACCTTAAACCCTGCCTCCCAAATAACCCTCCACCTTAAAATCATTCATATACCTGTCTAGTAGTCTCTTAAATTTCAGTAGTGTATCTAACATAATATATCCTCTGGACCTGCTTCGAGGCACTTTAAGACTGTGCCCTCTCGTGTTAGTCATTTCAGCCCTGGGAAAAACCTCTGACTATCCACACGATCAATGCCTCTCATCTTCTTAAAGTCTATATAATAAATAGAGAAGACATAGTACATCGTTAAAGACTCCTCACACCTGCTCCATGAACTGCTCTTCTGCCATCAGGCAAACATTACAGGAGCATCAAAACAAAAACCAAAAAGCTACTAAACAGCTTTCTCCCACAGGCGGTCAGACTGCTAAATAGCTGTTCTACATGACTCTGACTCTGCTTTGGACACTTTTAACTTGCACTGGACACTTCCAACTTGTTTTTAACCGACATGTGGCTGTTGTGCTTTACTATTTATTGTTGTGTTTACTATTTATTGTAGCGTGTTATGCTATGATTGCACTTGCCCCTGGGAAACGCTGTCTCATTCTGTCCTGCAGAGCTGATGTATGGTTGAAATGACAATAAAGTTTTTGAATCTTGAATCTTGAATCTCTACTTCTCCAACTCTTCGTATCCGTTTTGCATTGTTTACTCTTTCTCTCTCAATCTCTCACTCTGTTTCTCTTTTTCTCCTTTAGGATCACTCCAGACCTTCATCTGTCTTCGTCTATATCAGTCCTATTCTCTTTTCTTCTCTCTCAATTGTTCTCGTCTTATTCATCCTTGGACTCTCTTCGTTTTCTCACTTTCTCACTGTTTTCCCCAGTTTCTTTTATTTCCCCACTCTCTGCATTAAATATCGTCATTCGACATGTGCGCAAGATGCTTTACTGAAAACCAATGTGATGTTTAGCTCCAAGCAGCGAAATTATTTCTTGTGAGCAGTTTTTAAACTCTGGCTTTCAAACTGGTTAGAAATCACTGATTGGTTGTAAAATTGAATCTTTCTCTGGAGTCAGAGTTTCAGAGGGTAACTCGGTTACCCGGGGTTGATGCCGACACAGTAGTATTTCGATACTGTATTAACTGCCCTATTAGAAATTACTGTAACTTGCTCACTGCAAATTCAAATGAAGATGTAACGTAAACATAGATGTTACTCCCCATGTATGTGAACAACGTTAGAAATAAAGAATTCAAATTAACTGGGGCACAACATATTGCTAAACTATAGCGTCCATCAAATATCTGTCTGTCGGCCGAGTTTAACCCAAATATCTTTTAAACCGTCCTCTCCTCTATTTTCCGAAAAGTCATAACAGCATTCTACCTGCAGAACAGCCTCTCCTGACAGCCAGTTACAAATTTGCACTCCCTTCTGAGAGTTGAATTTGCCCTTCAATTCCTTTGTAACTTTTTTTAACCTCACACCTTAACCTACACCAATTGTTTTTGTTTCCATCCCTCGGCAAAAATAAAGCGATGATGTGCGGTCAGACCTCGCTATCCTTGACAGCCACATCGGTTAGTTTCTCAGCCTCGTATATTGCAATAGAGAACAGTGCCATATATATATCTTTATAACTCGAGAGCTGGATTCCTGCCAACATCCTCGTAAAACTTCCCGCATTACCCCAGATACGGTAAGAGAAACTGTACAAAATACTCCAGGATTCGCCTCAAAAATTATATACGATTTGGAAAACGACGGTACTCATGTCATGAAAGCTTCCACTAATGAAAGTCAGCGTATCCAAAACATTTTCGCCTCACTCTATACCTGTCACTTCGCTTTCTGAGTAATTCGTATTTGCATTCATTGCACACTCAGGTACACATTTCTGCTTATCCTTGGAAGTATTTATACGAATATTTCGTCAGGTCTCATTTCACTTTCGGCGTTATGTGGAAATGAACGACCTGAACGTATACCGGAATGCAACTTACACTACCTCGATGTGTTATCATTGAAAAATGCATTGAAATTCCAAAAGTGAAGGATAAATAAAATTGGACGTGTTCATGTTCATGCATTTAACTGAATTCCGGCTTTTTTTATGATCAGCAAAATGATAACCTTCAGTTGCCAGCCGCATAACGTCGTAATCTGTGATCACAGCAAATTTCTTCTCAAAACAATTTTACAAATGACGAGATTGGACTCATGTAAGAGCATAACAATAAAAAGAACATTGTACAAAAGTGATGACAGAGAGAAAAACGAAAACTAATAATAAAAAAAACAAACACTGAGAGTCAGTGTCTTCCCTGTCGAAAATAGTGACTTATTTTGAGATGCAGAGAAATACACATATTACACACAGGAATCAGAGTGTCAGCGGCAGAAGCTGGTTGGCTGCAACATGTTTAGAGTTGAAATCAGCTGGATCAAAATTTGTTATCGATGCGTGAGTGGGTTTCATCTGTGTGTGTCCTATTTTCCAAAGAGTCTTATTTTCACGATTGAACAAGGTAATAACTTCAGCTGAATATTATGTGCACATTGGTATTTCCTCCATTTCACGAACCCAAAACATTTTCTAACATGGAATACCGACACGAATTTTAATCTAATCTGCCGGCAGCAATGGCACAATTACAGAATTAGTGCATCTTATAAGTTAGTATTATGTATCTAACAACACAATCAGCCGATTCACCACACCATTCCCCACGCACAACTATACATCCATGCATATCCATCCGTAATGTAATTCATATTTCCGCCCGCCTGCAGTGACCTCTTTACTTTGTTCCTTGTAATGCTTTGTCTCATTCCAGCAATATTTATAAACTACTTAAAATTATTTTTTAAAAACTGTGACACTTTTATTGTACACAAAGAAATAACTTAGTGTATTCCGTAATTCTGCAAGTGCCAAAGTACATCTCCTGTTGACGCTAAATGTTCTGAGGTGCAATAATTCTCTCTTGTTGTTCTACGCTGCCTACTTGAAACGACAAAAACATCCACATTTATTCGAAGCATTCAGCACTTTTTTTTTCAAAGGTTAAGTATAACTTACGTACGGTTACATGTATACAGGGTATGTTAACAATTATAATTACAATTTTATTTATGCTATGAGACGTCATATAAAAAAAAATTCGGCTGTGTAAAGCTGTTAGTGATGATGGTTTGTCATTCTTATGCTCCCCGGTGGTTTCCATTATCTGAAGCTGTTGAACACAAGCTCTACATATTTTCGTCATTGATGTTCTTTATCCGCGAACCCATTGAAGAAGACTGGATTTTTTTTTCGTGCGGACTGACTAAACAGAGAGTGTAATAAGACTTGCAAGTAAATAACACCGAATTTCGTTTAGACGTTCGAAAATTAAAATGAGCCTGTTCCTAGAAATCTCAGCACGGCCCAACGTCATGGTGAAAAAGAAATGAGTGAATATCTCCCCTTAAACACCAGGTCACTCCTGGTATCAATGCTAAAATAATACCATAGCCGAGGTTCAATGTTTTTATGTTCCACTGCTGCCTGGTATCTGTCTGGTACATTGACAGAATATTCCTCTCCTCTGAATTGTACAACCGGTAAAAGCAGGTCCATAACGATAATTTGCATGGAACTTCTATCTCCATAACATAGCCATCTGATGCTGTGCAGGGTAATATAAATGCAATTATTGATTAAATATTTGAGATATTAATTATCCAGTTTGTAATTGGCGGTGTTATCAGAAGTTTATTTGCTGCAAGGAAGCGGGCACTGACAAATAGAGACATAACCAATATGTTCTGATATCCACCAGTATGGTTGGTGATTACTGGGCATCAGCACTAACAGTGTGATTCTGCTGAGGAGCATTTTTATAAAGAGTAATGTTATTATGTTTGTATGGCCTAATGGTCATATATCTTGTTTTCGCTGTGTCCATCATAAGAGTGCAAGCAAGGAAATTAACAGTATACTTCGAGATGGTTCTGAAAAAGCAGTGATATTCACTACGTCAGAGATTGTGAGACTGAATGAGATGTAATAAAAATATTGCAAAACAGAGGGATCTGGGCAAGAAGTGATATTATTCATGTGGTCGGTGGCATTTCAGAATAAGCACTGATAACACCGCGTGGACAGTGATCTGTCTGTAGAGCTGTGACAGTCCTGTTCATTGCGGTAATGGATCTATTGGAAAGAAGGAAATAACCTCAGTTTCTCCTGATAGCCCAGAAAGGAAATCAAATTATCCATCTCGTAAATATAATCTTTCTCAATCCATCTAGCTATCTATTCGTGCACATATCTATCTATTTATATGCGTCCTTTGTCGTTAAACTGTAAATGTATTTCAATGAAATAGCCGTGGCGACAATTTCTATGAAATATGCAGAGTCATAACTGGTAAACTGATGTATACGTGTAATGAATGAGAATATCATCCAACGTAAAATCCAGGAACAATATCAATGTCCTTTGTCCTAGCTGTTTTGGTTTGTTGTTCATTTCAAATTCCTTTTTCATTATTGTTTTTCATTGATGATTATCCGTCGTTTCCGACTATGGCGTGACTTGTGAAGTAATTAACAATGAAAAAGTAGTTGCACTGGTGAAGTTCCATTCTCTCGGCCTTAAAAGTCTTGGTCCAATGACAGGAAAGAAGGTCAAGATTGGAGACTTCCTCAGCTGCAGTGGATAACTGGGACGTCTTCAGTGCCTTGTTTTGCCCTTCGCTCTCCATGAAACGTTGCTACACAGCCTTCTTGTGTGTTGCATCTTGTAGTTGATCTCATCCGCCGAGTCGGTGAACTGGCTTCACATGCTTGAGTCAGGAAATCCGTAACCTAAGCTGGTAATTTGAGAAATAGTACAAATTACTCACTTCCATGGCACAAACAACGTGCACTAAATAAGTATCAAATCTGATCTTTAGCAAAACTATACTGGCTCTCCATTAACTACAGGGAGTTTTTAAGCGAGTTAAATGAAGTACATGTATATATGTTCCTGTAGGAGGAAAACCCACGTTTCACTAAGCCGTTAGTATTTCAATTCTGGTTGTAGTCGATGATACTTAGTATAATAAATGTTTATTTGACCAGTACAAGATCAACATTCTTTTGCAGATTTGGCAAAAATACTTTTAAGAGACTCCGAGATAGGTATATGGAGCTTAGAAAAAATACAGGGCTATGGGAAACCCTAGGTATTTTCTAAAGAAAGGATATGTTCAACACAGCATTGTGGACCAAAAGGCCTGCATTGTGCTGCAGATTTTCTATGTTCTATGTTCAGTTCCACGTTCCCGGTGTTTCTATTCCATTCCTCAAATGCGGACATTAAAACTGGACAGCTGACAGTGGAAAACAGCGACAGAAGCAATCACAACATTGTATTTCAACCTCATTTCCCACCAATTGCAGCTGGCACCGCGAATTACTGGGAATTTCAAAGACGGAAATAAAAGGATAGTAAACTTCTCATATCCGCAAGATGACTGGATAATCCATTTTAGTGAGAATAGGTGATTTCTATTATCCCGATTTCACAGCTCCGGCTAACACTCTGTGCTGATATTTTCAAAATGGCCCTAATTTATACAAAATTTCGGTCTCCAGAGATACGGTTATAACCCGACTAACTTTTTTTAGTTACGGTTACTTGAATAAACATATTAAATCAACACCATTGTCTCTAATGTAAATATTGGGCCGATTAAAGACAAATGCATCATAAATCTTGGGCAATACCTCTGATGGAAATAATGTCGCAGCCATAATGTCAACGACTGATCTTTATCACGGAATTATATTTTTGATTAATTATTCATCTGTAATCGGTGTACACTAACCATTAACTTGAGTCCCTCCGATTTCGCATTTTGAACTGTCCTTCAGGCCTTCAACTCCCTCCTGGCCACACACAAGCATGCGCGCGTGCTCGGGCGCAGCTATACAGACAGAGGAAAGCACAGACGCAAGTAAGATAGACAGAACGTCGAGATGGCAACGGTCCGTTGACATGAGAAAATCTGCAGATGCTGGCAATCCAAGGCAATACACATAATGTGCTGGGAAAGCTCTAATGAGAACCTCCAGAATTTTGTGATGTTACTGAATTAATAGAATTTCATGAGCTTATCAAATCTGCCAGGTCAAACGCAAATTGAGAACAAATGTTTCAATTTGCAAAGGAATGGACATATCGGTTAAGTAATAAATACGGTAATCGAAATTAGGAAATGGTTAGATGCAAGATGGTTGCAAGAGAATGAGAACCGCCAGATACAACATTGTGTGTGTGTGTGTGTGTGTGTGTGTGTGTGTGTGTGTGTGTGTGAGAGAGAGAGAGAGAGAGAGTCTCACAGACAGATTGACACTGACCGGCCGCTGCACAAACGTCTGACTTTTAACTGGCCGTCGCTGACCGAGTTTCCTTCTCCTACCCTCAACGAAATGCTTCAATGAATTCTGATATTTCCTTCCGCTGAGACACAAGAGACAGTACACCCGCTGATCTCTCACACACAAGGTGTGTTTCTGAGCACAGGGAGCGATGTATTTATCAGTTCAGTCATCTCAGACAGCAGAGACTTTCAGTCTCGCAATGTGTCAAAGACCCAGACGTACATTCCCAATGCTACTCTTACACTGAACCACCGACAGTCAACATATCCATTGTATTCTGTCCCAGTGTCCAACGGGCAGGCACACAGACCCAGATATACATTCCCAATACTCCCGATATACTGAACCACCATTGATTTTCTAGACCATTCAATCGAGTTGCTGAATTGTCTTTGGAATCAAAGCGTCCATTTTCTCACATTAAATCTTGTTTCCGAAATGCGGGGACAAGGTTTGGGATATATTCCTTTCCCTTTGATATTTTGACAAAACTGCCCTTGTTTTCAGGATGAGAGAACGGACAATCACTCGAGTTCGACAACCTATCGAAAACTTCTTGGAACAATTGTTCCATCCTCAATTCTCCCAAGTCAGAGCTATCACGTACGTCAAATGTTAGGTGCCGATGGTGATAACATTCCTGTATCTCTCCCACCAATTTCCGCTATTCGGTATGGCACCACACACTTTTATCTGGAGATCTCAGTATTTTGTATCTTGATGGTCCTGTTTCGCCCATAATTTCATAGGACTCTGCAAACCATTAATTTTTAAATGAAGTAGGTTGGAGTATTCTATTTTTGGACTCAATCCCATCGTTTTTGGGTTCTGACATATTTAATTGTAAGAATTCCTCCAAGCCTCACATGTCCCTTCCTATCATGAGTTTGCAAGTGTTGTAAACTGTTGAAGATGCCACTGTGTTACTCATTATCATCAAGGTATAAGGGAAAAGTGTTACGTACTCGTGACACATGACAGTGGTGCCCTTGTCACGTGACTGGGGTTGAAGCTATACTGGACTTGAGGTGATGGTCTTGTGATGGTGGACTGACGTCATTTTCCCGCCAGTAGAGATCATGTGACAGTTTTTTTACAGGATATAAAAGGTAGACCCCACCTTGTGAGGAGGGGCAGTTCGTGGCTGGATTTGCCAAGTTGACCATGCCACTGCGTGTTTTAAGTGATGACGCAGTTCAGTTGAAGGATGAAGTTTTTATCTAATGCCTAAAGTTTAAAAGGTCATTGCCAGCAGGTTCTTTACGATTCTGCTAGTTCGAGAAATTAGTGGAGAGTGAAGATCGAAGTTCGGAAGTTAAAGAACGAGGAGAATTGTTTTCTACGGTGAAACGGGGGCGACCTTTGTTTGATCCTTACTTGGAAGGATTCCGCTGACTATCTTCCTGTTAAGCCCTGGGTTTTATCAGAAAGGATTGAAGGTAGTGGAGAAGGTGATGCCTTCAAGTGCCTTTAAGCCGTTCTGTTTCGTGAATTCTTCGTGGGAAGTTCGACGTCGGGAATCGAAGCCAAGCGACGTGAAAGAGAATTTAAATCGTCTTATAAAGTCTCTCCTTTTCAATAGATTGTGAGCATATCGAACCTTTGGCAATACCACTTTAAAGAACTGTTTTTGCAATATCACTTTAAGAACTGTTTTTGCAATATCGCTTTAAGAACTGTTTGGGCTGCCGCACCGCAGCTGTTTCCGGTTGCGTTAGTGTTTGTTTACTTTTGTGGGGTTTCTTTTCTATGTTTAATAAACGTGTTGTTTGTTATAAGAAACCCTTGCCGAACTCATATATTTATTGTTGCCTGAATACGTAACATTAAATATGGGGGCTGCGTCTGGATTGGATCCTTTGGTGTAAATGCTTGCTGACTTTTTAATCGGTGTTTTGGAAACGGGGTTTACTCGGTTCTTTCGATTGACTTGTGGTATACGGCTGCAATGAATATTGATGAGTTTCTGGCTTCGCCAGCTGCGGAGTTGTTGGCGAAGGCGAAAACAACTGAGGTGTTTGAGATAGCTCGTAGACTGCAATTTAAAGGTATTTTGCAGACTACATCTAAGGGTGTTATACAGAGAAAAATCGCGTCACACTATGTGGTCTCGGGCGTTTTTGATGATTCGGTTTTAGAGTCGTTTCCAATAAGTAATCTGGAGATGCAAATGAATCTGGAGATGCAAATGAAATTGGAACAAAGTAAAGCTGATTTGGAGAGGTGTAAATTGGAGGCGGAACAAAAGCAGAGAGAATTTGCATATGCAATGGAGGTAATTAAAGTCTGAGAATCAGTCATCTGGTACTAAAAAACAGTTTGCTGCTAGTCAAGAAATTAAATTGGTCCCTCCATTTAGTGAAACAGAAGTGGAAAGGTATTTTCAACATTTTGAAACTATTGCTCGGATGTCAGAGTGGCCGAAAGATAAATGGTCAGTGTTGTTACAGAGTGTAATTAAAGGCAAAGCACAACAAGTTTACAAAGCTTTAACTGCTGCGCAAGCACTTGATTATGATATTGTAAAGAGGCATATCTTAAACGCATATGAGTTAGTCCCAGAAGCATATAGGGAAAGATTCAGAAGTTTGAAAAAGTCAGTGGAAAAAACTTATGTGGAATTTGCCTATGATAAAGCTATGTGCTTTGAGAGATGGGTTTCTTCTAAAAATGTAAATGGAGACTATGATTCATTGAGAGAGCTGATTTTAATGGAGGAATTTAAAAGAAGCATTCCTGTTGAAGTTAGGACTTACTTAAATGAGAAGGATACTGATAAATTGCAGGTCTGTGCTGATGAGTATGTTTTAATCCATAAGAATAAATTCCCTCAGGGCAGAATTTTTAAGAGGAAAAATAACATGGAGACTCCAGGTAAATTTGAAATTAAATCAGAGGTTAATGAGAAAGTTGATGAGAAAGGAAAGCCTGTGAAGGAAAGACAGTTGTGTCTTATTTGTAACTATTGTAAGAAGCCTGGCCAGGTAATAGCTAACTGTTTCAAATTGAAAAAGAAAGAGAAGGAAGCCGTTCCACATGCTTGTGTGCAACATACTGAAGCACCTGTAAAGTTACAGGGTTTGATAAACACAAATGAGGCTTTGATAGAGTCTGACCAAGTTAAAAAGGGATATGATCATTTTATAAATGAAGGGTTTGTATCCTTGAAAGAAGGATCTACTCTGGTGCCAATAAAAATCCTTAGGGATACTGGTGCTTCTCAATCACTGATGTTGGACAGTGTGTTGAAGTTTAATGAAGAGTCTGATACTGGTGAAGTAAATTACATAAGAGGTGTTGGAAGTGATTTTATGGTTGTACATTTACATAAAGTAAATTTAAAGTCAGGGTTAGTTACAGGATTTGTTAAAGTAGGATTACAGCATAGCTTACCTGTGAAGGGTATTTCTTTATTGTTAGGTAATGACTTAGCAGGTGGACAAGTTTTTCCTGAAGTGCATTTGACAATGGAGTCAGAGGAACCAGAGTTGAATTCTAACACAGATTCTTCCTGTGTTGTGACGAGAGCTATGGCTAAAAAGATTGATGCGAAGAATGAGGTTGTTACTCGGAACTGTTTAACTCAGGATTCGAGTTTTGAAGATGTGCCAGAGACTTTCTTATCTTCGTTGTTTGAACAAGATTCTTGGAGGAAGTCTGACTATAAAGATTTATCTCTGTCTCGGAACGAGATGATAGCAGAGCAGAATAGAGACTCTGAGATTATAAAATTAAGAGAGCAGGTTTTACTAGATAGTGAAATTGATAAGGTGCCAGTAGGATATTAATTGGAAAAAGGAGTGTTGATGAGGAAGTGGAGATCGCCTACAATTCCTGCAAGTGAGGATTGGAATGTTGTTTACCAGGTAGTTGTTCCGAAAGTTTATCGAAATGAGACTTTGACTTTAGCTCATAGTGTGCCTTTAGGTGGACATCAAGGGGTAAGGAAAACTGTGGACAAGATCTTAAAACATTTTTACTGGCCTCGTCTAAGAAAAGATGTGGCGATGTTTTGTAAAACGTGCCATACTTGTCAAATTGTGGGTAAACCAAATCAGGTTACACCAGTAGCTCCATTACAACCTATCCCAGCATTTGGTGAACCATTTTCTAACGTTATTGTAGATTGTGTCGGTCCATTACCAAAGACAAAAACTGGTTATCAGTATTTGTTGACTATCATGTGTACTTCGTCTAGGTTTCCAGAGGCAGTACCACTTAGGAATATAAAAGCTAGAACTGTGACAAAGGCCCTTATAATTTATTTTTACTTATTTTGGATTACCTAAGGAGATACAAACTGATCAACGCAGTAATTTTATGTCTGGATTGTTTCAACAGATAGTTTATAAATTGGGAGCAAAGCAAATCACTTCGTCTGCATACCATCCAGAATCGCAGGGTGACTTGGAGAGGTTTCATTCTACCCTCAAGAATATGATTAGGACATTCTGTGTGGAAAATGAAAGTGACTGGAATGATGGTATAAAATTACTGTTATTTACAGTAAGGGGATCGGTACAGGAATCTTTAGGTTTTAGTCCATTTGAACTTGTGTTTGGGCATAGAGTTAGAGGACCTTTAGCTTTATTGAAAGAACAGTGGGTTAGTAAGGAAGTAGACACTAATTTGTTGGACTATGTTTTGAAATTTAAGGACAGGTTACATAAAGCTTGTAGCTTAGCTAAGGAAAATTTAAAGTTGGCTCAGGAAAAAATGAAGACTTGGTATGATAAAGAATCTAGGGTGAGGATGTTTAAGCCTGGAGATAAGGTGTTGGTTCCTTTCCCAGTGCAGACAAATCCTTTACAAGCTAGATTTCATGGTCCTTGTGAAATTGTGCTAAACTCAAAGATGTGGATTACGTGGTAAAAACTCCAGATCGTAGAAGGTCAACACAACTTTGCCATAATAATATGTTGAAACCATATTTTGAGAAAAAATCTGATACTGTGACAGTTGTGGTTAGTGAGTGTGAGTTTGATTTAACTAGGAACATGATAGATGATTCATCTGACTTTCATTCTAAATCCAACATTGTTTCTGTTAGGTTACCAAATTCAACCATTCTGGAAAATATTGATGAAAAATTAGCACATTTACAGTTAGAGCAGAGACAACAAATGAAGGAGTTAGTTTTTAAATATAATGAGTTGTTTCCAGATGTTCCGAGAAGGACTACTATAGCTTCACATGATGTAATTGTTGGAGATGTCAAACCTATTAAACAACATCCATAAAGGATGAATATGGAAAAATGTGAACTTTCTGAGAAAGAAATTGAATATATGTTAGAGAATAATACCATTAGACATTCTAACTCGAATTGGAGTTCGCCATGTGTTATGGTGCCAAAACCACATGGTAGTATTAGGTTTTGTATGGATTATAGGAAGGTGAATGCTGTAACGGAAACAGATGCATATGCAATTCCTAGAGTAGATGATTGTGTAGATAAAGTTGGAAAATCAATGTTCCTTACAAAGATTGATTTATTCAAAGGGTATTGGTGTGTTCCGTTAACGGACAAAAGTAGAGAGATTTCTGCATTTGCAACTCCATCTGGGTTATATGAGTATAATATTCTTCCATTTGGGATGAAGAATGCCCCAGGTACTTTCCAGAGGAAGATTAACGTTGTGATTGAGGGATTGAAAGATACTGATGCTTATATTGATGATTTAGTGACAGGAAATGATACTTGGGAAGCACACATTATTGTGATGGAGAAATTATTTGAAAGGCTTTCAAAAACTAACTTAACTATTAATTTAGCTAAGAGTGAATTTGGACATGCCACTGTGACTTACCTTGGTTATGTTGTGGGTCAAGGTAAGGTAGCTCCTGCTCAGGCAAAAGTTCAGGAGATTTTAGAGATTCCCACTCCAACGAGGAAAAAGACTCTCAGAAGATTTTTGGGAATGGTAGGATATTATCGGAAATTTTGTACGAATTTTGCTAATGTTGCCCTTCCATTAACTAACCTTCTGCAGAAGAATGAGAAGTTTGTGTGGACGGTGCCTTGTCAAGAAGCATTTGAAAAATTGAAAACAATAATATGTCAACAACCTGTGATTAAGGCACCTGACTTTGAACAACCTTTTTCATTGGCTGTGGATGCTAGTGATGAGGCTGCAGGAGCAGTATTACTGCAAAGGAATGAGGGTGATGAGGTTAATCATCCAGTAGCTTACTTTTCTAAGAAATTTAATAAGCATCAAAGAAACTATTCGTCAATAGAGAAAGAATTGTTATCTCTTGTTTTAGCTTTGGAATATTTTGAGGTATATGTTGGTACAACTCAAAAACCACTTATTGTTTACACTGATCATAGTCCGTTAGTTTTTCTGAGTAAGATGAAAAACAAAAACAAAAGATTATTAAATTGGAGTTTGATGCTACAAGAGTACAATATTCTGATAACTCATATTAAAGATAATGTGGTTGCTGATTGTCTATCTCGCTATTGAATGTACACTGTAATTTTTTTATGGAGTGATTTTTTTTCAATTCTAACACTCCTACTGTATTGTGAGTTATAAGCTGTTATATGATGGTGTTGTGTATTGTATATGTTATAAAATTTATACCTTTGATTTTCTTGTAAGCAATGGTTAAAAATGTTTGTTCTTGTCAGACCAAAACTGTTTTTTTGAGGGAGGTGTTACGTACTCGTGACACATGACAGTGGTGCCCTTGTCACGTGACTGGGGTTGAAGCTATACTGGACTTGAAGTGATGGTCTTGTGATGGTGGAATGACGTCATTTTCCCGCCAGTAGAGATCATGTGACAGTTTTTTTTTACAGGATATAAAAGGTAGACCCCACCTTGTGAGGAGGGGCAGTTCGTGGCTGGATTTGACAGTGTTGACTTCATGCCACTGCGTGTTTTAAGTGATGACGCAGTTTAGTTGAAGGATGAAGTTTTTATCTAATGCCTAAAGTTTAAAAGGTCATTGCCGGCAGGAAAATTACGATTCTGCTAGTTCGAGAAATTAGTGGAGAGTGAAGATCGAAGTTCGGAAGTTAAAGATCGAGGAGAATTGCTTTCTACGGCGAAACGGGGGCGACCTTTGTTAGGATTTCGCTGACTATCTTCGTGTTAATCCCTGGGTCTTACCAGAAAGGATTGAAGGTAGTGAAGAAGGAAAAGTCAGTGCCTTTAAGCAGTTCTGTTTCGTGAATTCTTCGTGGGAATCCAAGAGACGTGACAGAGAATTTAAATCGTCTTATAAAGTCTCTCCTTTTAAATAGGCTGTGAGCATATCGAACTTTTGGCAATACCACTTTAAAGAACTGTTTTTGCAATATCGCTTTAAGAACTGTATGGGCTGCCGCACCGCAGCTGTTTCCGGTTGCGTTAGTGTTTGTTTACTTTTGGGGAGTTTGTTTTCTATGTTTAATAAACGTGTTGTTTGTTTTAAGAAGCCCTTGCCGAACTCATATATTTATTTGTTGCCTGAATACGTAACAAAAGTAGTTGCCATGTTGTTCCACGTTGCTGCGCCGTTTTTGCAATCATATCTTTTCAGTCCTCGCTTCACCTTTTCCACAGATCCACTTGATTGTGTCAATAGGGTTGTTGCACACCCCGTTGGTATCTTCTGACTGTGGGGAAAGCCTGCTGTGACGCAGGAGTTTTGTGTTGAGTCGTCGTTTAATTCGTCAGAGTCTCCGTTATGCTGCGTATTTAACTCATGATGCAGCTTTGTTTTAAAATGGGGTTTTACTTTCTACTGTAAGGTACAGAATCATTGCGCCAGCAGTTTCGCCAAATTGCTGCCAGGTTTGTTTGATGTATCTTTGATTTAATTTTAAAGTCTAAGTCTTGGAGAGTGAAGATCTTACCGAAGTACGGAAACCCGAAGAATCAAGTAAAATTGGTGTCGTCAGCGGTTTGCTACCGGATCGGCCTTATTGGATCTTCGTTCAAGAAGTAGTGACCTGCATCTGAGATAGCCCATACCTGTAAGAGTAGAAATGGCGGTGCAGTGTTCATTCGCCAAGAAAAAGATCAGTTTATTTAAACAACAACACACACAAAATGCTGGTGGAACACAGCAGGCCAGGCAGCATCTACAGGGAGAAGCACTGTCGACGATTCGGGCCGAAGCCTTCGTCAGGACTAACCGAAAGGAAAGATAGTAAGAGATTTGAAAGTAGTGGGGCGAGGGGGAAATGCGAAAGGACAAGGCATATTTCGCCTGGGATCAGCAGTAACGTCACGTTGTCAAGGAATTTGTTATTTCAGGAAGGTCTCTCCTAATTGATTGTGTAAATCATTTGGACTTTCGCATCTACCACGTTTAAAGCTGTATTCACAGTTACCATTTGAAGACTGTATTCGCATTTACCACTTTAAAAACTTCCAGAGTTGCCGAATAGAAGTAACTTTCGGTTAAGTTTATCATTTGTTTACTTTTCATTATTGTTTAGCAGAGTTTAAATAAACGTTTATTTGTTTATAAAAAAAATGTCTGAATTCTATATCCTTTGTTGCCGGACACATATCGCAACAGGGTTGATGAACTTTCTGCTTGATCCCTAAAAGTGCCATGACATCCTGCATTATCTGGGCCTCGCAATGTGTCCCTTCATCGGATTCGATATCATAAAACCATAGAACCAGAGAACAAAAACAGGCCTTTTGGCCCTTCTTGTTTGCGCTAAGGTATTTTTCTGCCTCGTCTCATAGACCTGCACCTGGACCATATCCCTCCATACACCTCTCATCCATAGACCTGTCCAATATTTTCTTAAATGTTAAAAGTGAGCCCGTATTTACCACTTCATCTGGCAGCCCATTCCACACTCCCACCACTCCCTGTGTGCAGAATCCCGCCCCCATGTTCCCTTTAAACATTTCCCGCTTCACACAACCCATGTCCTCTGGTTTCGTTCTCCCTTAGCCTTAGTGGAAAAAGCTTGCTTGCATTCACTCTATCTATATCCATCATTATTTTATATAACTCTATCAAATCTCCCCTCATTCTTCTACGCTCCAGGGAATAAAGTCTTAACCTATTCAACCTTTCTCGGTAACTCAGTTTCTCAACTCCCGGCAATATCCTCGTAAACCTTCCCTGCACTCTTTCAAACTTATTAATATCTTTCCTGTAATTCGGTGACCAAAACGGCACACAATACTCCAAATTCTGCATCACCAAGGCTTTATGCAACCTCACTATAACATTTAAATTCTTATACACAATACATCGATTTTTAAGGCTAATGTACCAAAAGCTCTCTTTACTACCCTATCTACCTTTGATGACACTTTTAGGGAATTATTTATCTATATTACCAGATCCCACTGTTCTACTGCCCTCGGCAATGTCCTACCATTTACCTTGTATGTTCTACCTTGGTTTGTCCTTCCAAAACGCAATACGTCTCACCTGTCTGTATTAAACCCCATCTGACATTTTTCAGCACATTTTTCCAGCTGGTCCAAATCCCTCTGCAAGCTTTGAAAACTTTCCTCACTGTCTACTAAACATCAAATCTTTGTATCATCAGCAAATTTGCTAATCCAATTTACCACATTATCATCCAGATCATTGGTATAGACGACAAATAACAATGGACCCAGCACTGATCCTTGTGTCACACCATTAGTCACAGGCCTCCACTCAAAGTAGCAATCCTCCACTACCACTCTCTGGATTCTTCCATTGAGCCAGTTTCTAATCCAATTTACGATCCAGCAAGTGAATATCCTTTCCAAAAGGACTTTTGCAGTGGCCTTTCCTTTGCTTGCCTTAGCTTGACAGCATCCACTGACTTGGTGAAGATATCCATTAGATCCATAATGTGTTTGTACCATCCTGGGGTGGGAAGTAAGGGACGAACGTAATACATCTGCAAAATAGTCCAAACCCTTCTACTCGTCTGGTTTGTCGAAGGGCTCCTTATTTACATTTTTGTTGGCATAATGTTGTGCACAAATCAAGCAATTTTAGACATATTGCTCCATATCAACCTTCATCTTCGACCACCAGCCCACTTCCTTAACATTCTCCAAGGTGCGTTAACATCCCTTGTGCCCTCACAGATCATGGTACCATAGGGCTATCTAGTTTATTTCTTTCTTCCTCTCGAACCACAAGTCTGCCTTCATGAGGGACAACGCCATCTTTGACAAACACTCCTTTGAATATTTCAGAACTTGCGCCTTCTATCATTTATTCATTTACTTTACTGCTCCTCTGTTAGATCCATATCCTTATTCTGCTGATCATTTTGTCTCCCTATCTCCCCAATCTGTGGCTGACATTCCTGCCTAAATAAAGCAAGTTGCTTTGCCAATTCGCCAGCCTTTCTATTTAGCTCAGAAGATAATTTAGAACGGACTTTCACCTTTATGACTCCATATTCTTTGCGCTTTGTCTCCTCAAAAGTATATTGCAATACAGCAGCAGATGAGAAGGGATTTCCATTGGCTGAAACAAATCTTCTGCCATCCCACGCAAATGTTCTGCAAGTTTCTTACAGACGTATATACCATTGGTCTGATTATGGTGAAGATTGTTCTGTCTAGCGAACCAGGTATTTTGCAGCTGCAAATTCTGTTCCCTCTGTACTGATGGTTTTGGTAATTATAAAGCGATACTATACTGTTCCCGGCCATGTTCAGCCTCGACATATATGGCAGCCCCAGTTCTTCTCTCACCATTATGCGCTGATGAGGAAGAATCCACAAACATTTTAACATAAGTTTTTCTCTTTCTTTTCTGTCTTTAATCTCAGTCATTACGTTATCTGATCGTCTTCCACACTCTTTATTATTTTTTTTTGTTTTGATACATACAGGCCCTCGGGATCATTTGCTATCAATACTTGGCAATCAATTTCACTTCCTTGATACCTCTGGTGATTGGCTAACATAGAGTTCGTGTTTACTCACTTTAAACTAATATTTCTTCCTTGCAGCAGCAACGTCCATCTGGTAATTTTCTTCTGGCTTTCTGAACCATCTTCATTCCTTCCATGGAACAGTAATTGTAAAGGAATGTGTTCTGTCAGTGTTGGAAGCGGATAAAGTCTCACTATGTAAGGGAAATGCTTTAGAGCCCAGAAAACCGCTAACAAGTATTTTACGCCTACAGTATCCTCTGTTGAACTACTGACAGCATGCCCAGTGCATACGCTACTGGTCTTAACTCCCTATGCATCTCCTGTAATAGCACAGCTGAGAGGGTGCTATCAGTCGTCGCCACTTCAATGAGAATATCTCATTCGGATTTCGGGATTGTTAATCAGGCGTAATGGCCAACACTTGCTTCAGAGTTGTGATGATGTTTATGTACTGATTTTCATTCCCAAGCCACAGTCTTTTTGTCAGAAGATCCATTAAAGCGGCTGCTTTAGTGGATATTCCATAAACGTGATCTCTAGAATCCTCCCAGCCCCAGAAAGGACCTTAGCCCTTTGGCATCCTGGGGACGAGGCAGTTTCATAACCGCTTCTACTCATTTATCAATTTCAATTTTCTTCAGTATCCCAAATAACTAAGGTCTCATTTTATCAGCTGTTCTTTTTATGGGTATACTTTTAGTCCTAATGTTACTAATAACTGCAGCATTTCTGTCAACAGCTGATAAATGTCATTCTGCAGGAGCAGGTAGTTTCCCTATTCTACCAAGCACGAGAATGTTGAAAACTGTTTAACTCTTCCCCTAAACGCCAGGAAAATATAGATAGGGAGTAATGGAACCCGTCTGGTAGAGCAGGCCCTGGAAGGTATATTCAATCGTATTGGCAAGCTCGTTCAAGTGTGATAAATCAGAATACATAATGTATGCCTGAAACTGAACCATTGCGCTCTTTCACCCTCTTTGAACACTGTCTCCAGGATAGTGCTCCAGTTTGGACTGTTAACGGAGTTGCTTTATTCAACTGTGAATAGTGTATGGTCAACCTACAACTACCATCTGATTTCCTCACTGGCTATATCGGTGAGTTACTCGTGGAGACTGCTGGCCACAGTAGCCTTTGTTTTACCAAACACAGTATTACCTTACTTTCATCTTCGTCTATATTTTTTGGGGGTGGGTAACCAATATTCCTTCTGTGGTTTGAGGTCTGGACCTTGTATTCACATACTGTCAGCCACTTTTCGGCAACCATGTCTGTGCCCTGCCAATGCCCCCGAATTTTGTTCAATAATTTGCTGCATCTTCTGATCATTGCACAGATCGTCCAGATTTACCTACATTTCACCCATTGTGTATATTCTATCGCAATATTCTCCTGCTGTATTTCTTAAGTGGTGTCCGATATTCATGTCAGCTGGCATCTTCCAAATCATACAGTTAACTGGGTCAAAGCAAAGACGTGCTTTGGCCATAAAATCAATCCCCACTGTATGTTGTTGCTCCCTGGGTAATTCCACCAAAACTACTGTATAGTTCAATGCTGATATTCTAACTTCGAATGGGACACTCTCATGTCGCACTTGTGAAGTCCTGCACATCCACCTAATATAATTTTACCTTATATCTCCCTATTTGCATTGGTTGCGTCGACGGTGACTCAGGATCCTTCAGTGTCCATTAAACGGTAAGAGGGCGGCATCCAACCCACCACCCTTTCGAGGCTTTCCGGTTTCACCCTAACTCGTGTCACACAACCATGTTGTTGAGGCCTGACACCGTCATTGGAGCTCAGGGTTGATTTCCCTAGATGGTGTTGTGTCCACTGTGCATTTTGTAGTCTCTGTCTACCTGGCCCTTCCAAGGGAAAACCGCTTTGCTCTGCTCCTTCCCGTCTCAGGATTGGACGTTCTCACTTAATGTCTCCTTAATGTGTACCGTCGTCGTCGTTATGTCGCATCTGGTATTTCCGGTTGGCAGCGATTTACCTCCTCGCCATTCTGACATCTTGGGAAACCGTGTACTTGGCAGGTTACAGCACTGGTTTGCCTTTGCCTTCTGCCGGGAGATTTTAAAGAGGTCACCACCTCTTGCAGTGGATGACCAGGATGTCTGTGCCTTGTAGTTTTGTTAGCGCTCCACCAACGCCTGGCGGCCTGCCTTCCTGACCGATGGACTATTCATCCGTCTCCTTCGCTCAATCTGCCAAGGCCAGACTTCACGCGCTTGGACAGACAGATCCCCTGCCTCACCGAGGGTCAAACACACGTCGGCTATCTCACCTGGGCTGGCCCGTCTGCGAGACGGTTTCGCGGATGTGTGGCCGTTCCGCGTGGTACAGCTATTTCAAGCCGCAGGTGAGAGCTGAGCGCCAGATGGGGACCAAAGCCGGGCGAGCTGCCCTAAAAAGTGTACGGCAGGCAACCCACACCCAGAGGCGCTACCCACCCTAGACAGCCCATAAACCCCATATCACAGTTACAGCATTTAAATATTCCACCTTCATTTCTTCCTATTTCTGGCCATGTTTCATGTCCATTGCCCTTCCTTGCCCCTTGATTGTGTGGCAGATAGTTCCTTGGGAAGGGATCCATAACCTCATTTCTCCAAGCAGCTGATGTTTAATATGAATCACCTTGCCAAGGTGAGTTTAGGGAATTTAGTTAGGCTCTGTATCTCCTTTTCCCAAGCTCTACACGTTTTCCTCAGTACCCATGTCTCAGTATGCATGGTTTCAGAAGGATCAAACATTTCAAGTGTCATTTTAGATTATTTGATGCATGAGATACCAGTGCCTAAATCATCTATTAGAGGCATCTGGCTCTAAATGCTGTTCCAGACACCCCTTGGAGTGCAGTCCACAAACGGGATGCAAAAGCTGTGTGAATGCCAGCTCTACTCTAGTAACATTTGGCTAGCTGCTCGACCGGGTCTCCTCTGTTAATTCCCATAACAGTTATTATAACAGTTTTCAGTTCTGCAATTGTGTTGTCCTTACGGCATTTGTTTAACTTTATTACATTTCCGTTTTAAATAATTTGTTTGTAGCCATTTCTAGTTAAAATTAAAGATTAATAACTACATTACAGTTTAACGGAGGCAAGGTTCATTGTTTGTGATGTATTGCAGCATGTGGTGACGTCACCCCGGTCTAACCAAATAGCCATATAACCATATAACAATCACAACACGGAAACAGGTCATCTCGGTCCTCCTAGTCCGTGCCGAACACTGAAACTCTCTCATCTAGTCTCACCTACCCGCACTCAGCCCATAACCCTCCACTCCTTTCCTGTCCATAATCCTATCCAATTTTACCTTAAATGACACAACTGAACTGGCCTCTACTACTTCTACTGGAAGCTCATTCCACACAGCTATCACTCTCTGAGTAAAGAAATACCCTCTCGTGTTTCCCTTAAACTTCTGCCCCCTAATTCTCAAATCATGTCCTCTCGTTTGAATCTCCCCTACTCTCAACGGAAACAGCCTATTCACGTCAACTCTATCTCTCCCTTTCAAAATTTTAAATACCTCGATCAAATCCCCCCTCAACCTTCTACGCTCCAATGAATAGAGACCTAACTTGTTCAACCTTTCTCTGTAACTTAAGTGCTGAAACCCAGGTAACATCCTAGTAAATCGTCTCTGCATTCTCTCTAATTTATTGATATCTTTCCTATAATTCGGTGACCAGAACTGTACACAATATTCCAAATTTGGCCTTACCAATGCCTTGTACAATTTTAACACTACATCCCAACTTCTGTACTCAATGCTCTGATTTATAAAGGCCAGCGTTCCAAAAGCCTTCTTCACCACCCTATCTACATTAGACTCCACCTTCAGGGAACTATGCACTGTTATTCCTAGATCTCTCTGTTCCACTGCATTCCTCAATGCCCTACCATTTACCCTGTATGTTTCATTTGGCTTATTCCTGCCAAAATGTAGAACCTCACATTTATCAGCATTAAACTCCATCTGCTAACTTTCAGCCCATTCTTCTAACCGGCATAAATCTCCCTGCAAGCTTTGAAAACCCACCTCATTATCCACAACACCTCCTACCTTAGTATCATCGGCATACTTACTAATCCAATTTACCACCCATCATCCAGATCATTTATGTATGCTACAAACAACATTGGGCCCAAAACAGATCCCTGAGGCACCCCGCTAGTCACCGGCCTCCATCCCGATACACAATTATCCACCACTACTCTCTGGCATCTCCCATCTAGCCACTGTTGAATCCATTTTATTACTCCAGCATTAATACCTAACGACTGAACCTTCTTAACTAACCTTCCATGTGGAACTTTGTCAAAGGCCTTGCTGAAGTCCATATAGACTACATCCACTGCCTTATTCTCGTCCACATTCCTCGTAACCTCTTCAAAAAACGCGGTTTCGCCGCGTTTTGTGGGTAGTTCCGGTTTGAGGGAACGGGAAGGTGGGGTCTGCACGTGCAGGACCAACGCGAAAAGCTCCATTTCTACCCACAAAGAAACATCATTGAAGCAACGCCATTATTTCATATGACAGTTGAAATGTTGATATAAAAATATTCACGGTGATTCTGTTAAAAGAAATGACGGTTGATGAAGTTTATTTTTTTGTGCCGTTGAAAGCATTGCTGAAAAAATTGTGTTGGAGTCTACCTAAAACAGTTGATGGCTTAAGCAGATTCTGCCTGTATGTTGTACTTTAATGAGACTTTAATGTAATACACTTTGTTATAGTTTTATTTTTACAAATATTTATGCTGCAAATGTAGTGCAAAGAATGAAACAGGAGTGTATATACCTTGTATTATTTCATCAACAGTTTTCACCATACGTTAATGTGGAGGAGTGAACAGTAAACGGTTAATCTTACTGAGACTCCGTCTTCATTGGCTCCGTTTTAACTTGTTGTTTAGTCGGAGTTTCAACGCCCTGCACGAGAACACTACAGTGCAAAGGCGGCATCATTAGATATTTCGACAAGTGGTACGATGGCCTCGCGATCAAGCATCGTCGTTGGCATCCAGTGCCAAGGGCAGCAGGGTATCAGGAAGTAAGGCTGCCGTCGCAAGAGCGAAAGCAAAAGCCGCCACGGTGCGAGGATTATACGCTAACCAAGGAGCAAAGCTGAAAATGGAAAAGGCTGCCAGAGAACCGGAAAACCAGAGGTAAGAGGTTGCAAGAGAAGCCGAAAACCAGTTGGAAAAGGTAAGGATAGAAACAGAGTTAGAGGTGCTGGCGCTACAACGAGAAGCTGATGCAGCCGTAGTGGAAGCAGAAGTTTTGGAAAATGCTGAAGAAATGTACGTTCCAGATGAAGCAGTAAAATCTACATCAGAAAGGACCAGATTGGATTGCAGCAGCGAATATGTCCGATCTCAAATTGACCTGCAGATTCGTTCTTCTTCTCCATACCTGCCTGTTGGCGTCCCATCTTGTGTGAAAACACCGGGAAGCTTCATTGCATCGCGTCCAAGTGGGTAAGTCAACTCACAATTGCAACCTTGCAACAAAATCAAGTATAAAAGGGCTGACTACAAATACTTCCGACACCAAACTTACCAGATCCGGCGAGAGCAGAGAGAAAGGCCAAAGTCAGAACATCAAATCCCGTCATCCCGCCATATGCACCCCCCCCACCCCACCAACATATTCCCCTTGCCAGAACACCACCTGCATCAAAACCTCTGCGGCAGTATGTAGCACGACGAGACCTCGTCAGTTCAGGACTCTACCACTTTAACGGTAAACCTGAAAACTACCATGATAGTTCCTCCTCATTCACCAGTGCAGCCAGCGGAGTCCAGCTCACAGCAAGCCAGAAGTTGGACCTTATCACTAAATGGCTGGGAAAGGAATCATGTGAACAGGTGAACCGCATACGCTCAGTGTCCGTCAACGACCTCAAGCTAGCCAAATGCAAAGCATGGGAGAGACTTCGAGAATATTCCACAATCAATGATGACCGAAGCAAGAAAGGTCCATGGCACAACAAACATCACCCCATCAAAAAATGCAGAATGTTTAGAAACAAACCCTTTGACGAAAGAAAGGCCCTTTTCAAGGAAAAATGAAGAATATGTTTTAAGTGCTGTTCCTCGACATCCCACCTCCCTGAAGGGTGTACGTTCCCCATAAAGTGCTTGGAATGCAACAGCACTAATCACGTTGTGGCCATTCATCCCGGCCCGTCACCGCAAACTGCAAAGGCTCCTTCACCCTCACAAGAGGACGGCGTGGAGGTAGAGGATCGCCCCGAAACAACTGTCGTTAACTCGAGCTACACAGAAGTTTGCGGTGCAGGTCAGTCAATCCGATCTTGCTTAAAGATCTACCTCACTAAGGTAAACCCTAAGGAATCCAAAGACGCCCATCAATGCCTATGTAATTCTGCACTACCAGAGCAACCGTTCACTAGTCAGACCAGAGTTCTTCGAGTTGTTCAGCGTAAAAAGTAATCCATTCCCATACTACCTCAGGACTTGCTATGTCACCGCAGAAACATCTGGCAGACAGGCAGAAGGCTTCCATCTCGAGACACTGGATGATAAAGTTGTCATCTGTCTCCCTCCACTCTTGGAGTGCAACGAGATCTTGAATAACCAATCCGAGATTCGGACGCCAAGCGCAGTGCTACACCAGCCGCATCTCCGCCATATGGCCGGGCACATCCCAGAACTGGATCCAAAAGCAGAAATACTCCTGCTTCTCGGAAGAGACGTTCTTAGGGTGATCAAAGTCATGCAGCAGGTCAGTGGACCACAAAACGCCCCCTTTGCCCAACGCCTGGATCTGGGCTGGGTGGCGATATGGCAGGTACGCCTTGGCAACATACACAGACCGACAGTTAACACACTCAAGACCAACGTGCAAGAGAGTGGCTGCCATTCAAATTTTCAGCCCTGCACAAGCTTTTTGTGTATTAAGGAAGCACAACAAGGCTTTAACAAGCGTAGTAAAATAACTGAGAAGACACTGGGTCAGTCAGTCTTCCCGCAATCTGAGCACGATCATAAACTTGCTCCATGAGCGGAAGACGCCATCTTCTTAAAATAATGGACGTAATGGTTTTTAGAGATGAAGCAAACAACTGGGTGGCCCCACTACCATTCAGAGAACCACGTCAATGCTTGCCAAACAACAAAGAGCAGGCGATCAACCGGTTCATATATTTGCAACGAACCCTGAAAAGGAAACCGGAGATGCAGCAACGATATGTGGCGTTCATGGACAGGATCTTCGCTAATGGACATGCTGAGGTAGCACCGACGGTGAGAGAAGGTGAGGAGTACCGGAACCTCCCAACGTTTGGGGTTTACCACCCGCAAAAGCCCAATGAGATGAGGGCCGTCCTTGACTCCAGTGCCCAGTGTGCCGCCATCTCCCTCTTTGACGTGCTCCTCACAGGCCCCGACCTGAACAATATCCTCCTCGGGGTCCTGATGCGCTTCCGGAAAGAGAAGATCGCAATCCTAGTGGACATCCAGCAGATGTTCCATTGTTTCTTAGGACAGGAAGACCATCGCAATATCCTCAGTTCTTGGACCTCCCACCAGAACGCCTCAAAGCCTGCCCTCGTTTTACGTATGATGGGCCCGATGTGTTTGGTCCCCGGACCTTTCACCACTAGACGCACCAGAGGGGGTCAAGGAGAGAGCAAACGGTGGGACATCATGTTCAGCTGCATGAGTTCGAGAGCTGTGCACATTGAGGTCATCGAATCTTTAGATGCATCCAGCTGCATTAACTCTCTCAGGCGCTTCTTTGCAATAAGTGGCCTTGCAAAGCAGTTATGATCCGATTGTGGTACAAACTTTGTTAGAGCGTCCAAGGAGCTTGCGATGGACAAAACGGTGCAAAGGTACCTCAGTGAGCAGGGATGCAACTGGGAATTCAACCCACCATACGACTCTCACACAGGAGGATCTTGGGAGCGGATGGTTGGCATCGCGAGAGGGATACTTGATTTAATGTTTCTGCAGCAAAGCACTCGACTGACCCACGAAGTACTGTGCACACTAATGGCCATTATAATGGCCATTATAGCGGTCACAGCCATTATAAATGCGCGACCACTCCTACCTGTGTCTTCGGACCCGGAAAGCCCCTTCATACTCTCGCCATCAATGCACCTTACCCAGAAAGTAGGAGTTCTCCCTCCACCTGGAGAATTCTCGGACAAGGACTTGTACACGAAGTAATAATGGAGTCAGGTTCACGCTCTTGCAGATCAGTTCTGGTCCTGTTGGAGACACGAATACCTACCTTTGTTGCAATGCAGGCAAAAGTGTACAGAACCTCGCAGGAACCTTCAAGATGTAGATCTGTTCCAGCTCAGGGACAAGCAGATCGCCCACAACTGCTGGCCAACGGCCAGAATCGCTGCTACACTCCAAGGTGATGTGAAAACTTGCCTGAGACCCCTTGCAGAGTTCGTTCTACTTCTACCTAAAGGCAGATCCAGGGACTAAGGTTCTGTACCATGTTCGTAGTGACCTGCCAAATGTCAGGCTGGGAATGTAATGTCCTTAAGGCATTTATTTAACATTATTGTATTTCCGCTTTAAAAATTTGTCCGTAACTATTTTCTAGCTGAAGCTGAAGGTTAATAACTACGAAACGGTTTAATAAGGGTAAAATTCATAGTCTATGGTATACTGCGGAGTGATTACGTCACCTCCGGTTTCGCCGCATCTTGTGGGTAACCTCCGGTTCGGAGTCGAGAAAATGTGGGGGCCCACGCATGCAGCATGAATGTGAAAAGCACAATTCCTACCCACAAAGAAACAATTTAGAAGCAACGCCGTAAGTTCATATGACAGTAGACATTTTGAAGCAAAAATATTAACGCTGATTCTGATAAAAGAAATGCCGGTTGATGAGGTTTATTTTCTTCTGCCATTGAAATCATTGCTGGAAAAATTGTGCTGGAGTCTACTTAAAACTGTTGATGCTCAATGTGCTACATAAATGTTTAAGCAGATTATGTCTATATGTTGTACTTTAAAGAGACTTTAATGTATTACAGTTTGTTATAGTTTTATTTTTACAAATATTTATGATGCAAATGTGGTATCAAGAAAGAAACAGATATTGTATATATTTTGCGTTATTTTATCAACAGGTTTCACGACGCGTTAATGTGGACGAGTGAACAGTAAACGGTTAATCTTACTGCGGCTCCGTCTTCATTGGCTCTGGTTTAACTTGGTGTTTATTTCAGAGTTTCAACACACTGCACGAGAACACCAGAACCGGACATCGACTCACCCGCTTCATCTGTCTTTTTTTCACTTTTTCACAATACCATGCTGACTATCCCCAACCAGGCTACGTTTCTCCGTAAATTCCATCTGTAAGAAGCCTCTCCAATTCCTTGCCCACAACTGACCGAAGACGCAGTCCCTGTCATTCTCAGGACTACCCCTATTTCATTTCCTGAGCAAAGAAATAACATTTGCCATTCTCCAAACCTACCGTACTACTTCTATCGTCAGTGATGACGCAAATGTCATGTCCAAAAGCGCAGCAATATCTTCGATTGCTTTCTCTAATTACCTGGATTGCATGCCTGCTAGCACCGGGCAATGGTTTATATTCATTTATTCCCAGCTTCTTGGTCCTATTTCAGGCTTAATTATACTTCTGTATAGAATATACGCTGTCGCCTCTGCAAATTCCTACGCCGTTGCAAGCATTTATGCTTGTTCGTTGGTGGGTCTGGTTTGCTCTGCAATTTACTGCCAAAACGCTAGCTGGCGGTGGGATTTCTATGCTACTGTGTTGAGTTTCTTTGTGTACTTCAAACAATGGCGACTGAAACAGAGCACAGAAACTGCCGACACGGTTCAAATAGCCCTGCCTGATGCTTTATTCCAAAACCGGAAGTATATTTCTTTCTTCTTCATGAAGAGGTGTTCCATATCTCTTATCAACCAGGGTTACTTCACGGGGCCATCCGATCTTCGCTTCAATAGAGCATGCCAAAGCTCATCCCCAATCAAATGCTCCTTTAACTATCTCCATATTTCTCTTCTGCATTTGAAGGAATGAAGCGCTTCCCTAATTCGGCTCCCACGTTCCTACCCAATAATATCAATTAAGTATATTCCTCATCGTCTGCTGCTGTCGCAGTGTGAGGTATGTCCAATGGCTGTGCTCTATCGTTCTGAAAAGCTGACAGGCGGAGAGATCAGTAACCTGACCGATTTCACTTTCAACTATTAGCACAGGACCGACTGTTCACTGGTCCGCCTGCCCGCTACTTGTGCCAGGTCTCCATCCTATACACAACTGAGAAATCTTGTCACATTTAATCCTTTTAAATAGAAGAATTGACAATGAATGTCGTGAAGTTTAAGTTGCCTGTGACAAAAGCCGTGTGAATACAAGCACCTGTTAAAAATTTATTTTCCGATCTGTCACTTTCTGTCTGTGTCGTTTTAGTTTTGGTGATGGGAACTCTGTACAGAATACTCTCAAACGAGTGTTTGTTCCCTTCCTACTTCGGAGTTCCACTCACAGTCTATTAACATACAATCCCACTGCAATGTCCTCCTTTTCTGCAGCTGTGATACAATCATTTTCCCTGTGTTCAAAAGGCTTTCAATTGACTCTCTTTTACCCGACTATGACCGTATTGAAATATTTGAACCCCGAAAAGTGCGGAAGTTATTTCTCCCCTTCTGATTGAATTGACATTATTTCTTACATCCTTCACATTCAGGAAGAATTAGATCATTAGGTTACATCTCCGTCTAAATGCGCAAAGTTCAATTCTTGTAATTTATAATGAATAGAACAGTCAATGTAACATAGAGATACACTCAAATCAGCGTGAGTTAACCAGTTTGATGGACTGGTGGATGAAGCTGTCCCGGAGCCTGTTGATCCTGGCTTTTATGCTGCAGTAGCATTTACCGGATAATGGTCAAATCTCTGCGATAGTTTGGAATTTATCCATTTCAGGATGATCAGGCACATGATTGCTTGAATTTATTACATATCTGCCAGGATTACTGATTTTTTTATCTGTTTTATTAAAAAACACTTCTGTGTTGCAATTAGATTGGGCGTTATTTACACAGATGGCCATTTAACGTAAAGACATACTACATTCCATCCTTCAGCTCTTGTCTGAATGTCCTCTGTGTCAGCGCATAGATACAAGTATTGGTGCACACACTGAGAGTTTGCACCATGTACCCAAATTGTTATAGTATATATACCGTAGAACTCAAATATCTGTCCAGGTAATAGTAATTTTCCGCTTGCCATTGCAAGGAATGAGCTGCATACGGCATCCAAAATTATATGAAATTAGCTGAAATTGCAAACAATAAAATCGTCGATTTTCTGCGATTTTCCGACTCGTTTTCTGTTTCTCGCTGCTCTTCCGAAGTCCCCTCTGTACTCTATTTGCCACAATGATATGTCTTACTGTTAACCCATTGAACACCAGAATTAGACCGATTGGCAGCAACGGTGTTAAAATGCTTTCGTATCCTTTCCACACGGGAGCATTATTGCATTTATACGTCCTGGCGCAATGCCACGGCATGTTGTCACTGATGACGTAAGGTTCAACGGTAAAGTAAAACGGGACACTTCTCCCGCAGCTCACTATAACCACGGTCAACATAACCACCGGTGCTGTTCTCTCAGTGCAGTATCGTACCCCGAGATTTCGACAACATATTGCGATACAACGATCGATGGTAAAACTGACCGCAAATAAACAGAACAGTCTCCCGTCACGATAAATTATACAAGTATCACTGCGCATACAGGAGTGATGAGCAGGGATCTGAAATAAATGTAGATATTGCTGGTCTGTTCCACGAAAGCGAAAACTATCACCACCATCAGATCCGCTGTTGCCATTCCAACCAGGTAACGGGTGATGCATTTGGAGAGTCCGCATTTTCCCAGCGATAGGATCACAATCGCCGTAAAATTAACTGCAAGAAATTTGGAGAAAGAAAAAGAAACAGAGAATTATCGTTAGCTGCAAATGTCTGAAGTCCCACTATTTTTCCAATCGTATGTTTTTTTTTGGAGTGAATAGCAGAAATTCAATTTGTGTGGAGTCTGTCCGTGACCACCGGCTGGACAGTATTGGACATAATTAACAGTGTGTTGGCGACTTTCCAACATATTAGAACCGGGCTTCTGATTTCCACAACTCGCCTACCGGTGAAGGTCGATCGCTCCATTAACAACACTATTTCCATTATTTGAGGTGAAATAGCTGAAAGGTTTATTTGTACTGAAATCATAAGATTTAGGTTTTCCCGTGACGTCATCGTCGAAAATGGCAGCTTAAGTCACTAGCTCCTCCGGAAAAAAGCGTATTAAGCCCCGTTAACCCATTAAATATTATATTTTTTCGAAAAATATTTGAACTGAAAAGAGGGAAAAGAATGGGGAAAAGGAATGGAAATAGAAAAAGCGACACTGCGGACCCTGCGGCCGAGAGGAGTGTAGCGAGCGGGTCACCTACCCGACCGCGTGATAGCGAGGCCTCGTTCAGGCGAAGCGGCGAATATTTTCAAAATCCTGAAAGAAATAATGGAGGTCCAAAAAGGCTTAAAGCAACAGCTCTAGCGGTGGCGGAGACTCGAATTGAGGAGGTGGAAGATCGCTTTCAAAACGTGGAACGGATACTGAGTAAGACAATAAAAATATTACATCACCAAGAAGGTAAACTGCTTGACCTGGAGGGAAGATCACGGCGGAAAAATATCAGAATCTGCAACTTTCCCGAAGGAGCGGAGGGTTCGTCTATGACGGAGTTTGTCGGAAAGTTACTGCGGGACGCGCTTGTTCTTCCTTCGGCTATGGAGCTGGAAGTCGAAAGAGCCCACCGCGCGTTAGTCTCAAAGCCTACCCAGGATAGAAAGCCGCGCTCAATAATAATTAAATTCCTGCGGTACAGCACCAAGGTTCAGATTTTACGAAGGTCCAAGGGTAAGAAGAGAGTGGTTTCCGATGATAAATTAATATATTTCGACCAAGATTACCCCGACCCCCCCCCCCCCCCCGCGGTCCTCCAGAAACGCAAAGAATACTCTGAAGTAATGCGAGTACTAAAGCAAAAAAAGATTAGATTTCAAACTCCGTACCCTGCTAAACTTCGAGTTTTTTATGGTGACGGGATGCGGTTGTACAAGACAATGGAAGAGGCGACTATATTCATGAAGGCTAGAGGGTTGCCCGTCAGCATTACCAAAACGAGGAAAGCCTGGCTGAGGACTTATTCTGATCTGCTTGGGAAATAGTGCGAGAATCGAGAAGGCAGGTGACGAGCGGAGGCCGAGAGAAATATATCAGGAAGACACCGGGAATTTCCCAAAGACAGTCCTCAGCCCCTTCAGAAGAGCCATAAGGTTTGGCTAACTTTAAAAATGTTGAGAAGCTAAACAGAAGCAAAAGTACACGGTGATATACCTATCGCGAGAAATCCTTATTATAATGTGGATTTTATATTTCTTAGTTGTTATTCTTTATTCGCTCACCTACTCCTTTTTCCCCAAAAAAATGAGATTATATATATATATGTGTGTGTGTGTGTGTGTGTGTGTGTGTGTGTGTGTGTATATATATATATATATATATATGTGTGTGTGTGTGTGTGCGTCTGTGTGTGTGTGTATGCATATATAGGAGAATAGGAGTAGAACACAGGAAAATATTTTTGTGTAATGCATTTGTTCACTGACTTTTATGAATATTGCAATGGGGGCTCTCAATTCAGAAGTAGGAGGGTTTATCCCCCCACAGCTAGATATTTCCTGTAGCTCAACGTAGGGTCATTTACTAGAGACCTCAGCCTTGGAATCACACGTTCGTTGCCATTTTTGTTATTATTTGCATTTCTTGGTTCTTATTTGTTCAGGGAATAGATCGATTAAGTTTTATTCTAATTTCAATGATACATTGACAGATAAACACAGATGGCAAAGGACAAGGTAAAATTCATTTCTCTTAATGAGATTTAATGTATAAGTTATAATTTAACTTTTTATGGAAGAACATAACTGAGTGTCGATATTCGACTGGCCAGTAAGTTGAAAGAGCTGATGATCTCGGTTCAAAAAGCCGAGCAAGGTGAAACTAGAAACAATATGGAAGTTCAATAACAAAACTATCAGATGCTTGAATCCTGAATTCTGGAAACACTTTTCAGACGAAGGTAGCATCCGTGCTCAGTAAAATTCAAAACAGTGCAGATGACAAAAGCCAGATGACGACGGTACCTACATATAGACTCTTTCTACTGCTCGTATGAACTGGCGGGCAGGTTTTATAGAGTTTTATTCAATTCAGAGTAATTCCACTGAGGCAATTAGTATGGTTATGGCGTTTGTCGCATGAGGGACAACCAGCGACACAAACAGGTACATTAAAGTGTTTTCCTCACTTTGTAATTGTGCCATGAATTGGTATCCCCAAGGGATACTACAAGTTATTAACTTTTAAACTAAAGAAAAACAAACGTTACCAATGTACTTTCCAAGACAGCTAACGTCAGCTACTGAAATGGGACATTTTCTGATCAGTGTTGTTTCCAACGTAGACAACCATCCTGAACAATTAACAAGGACAGTCAACTTCAAACAGATTCATTTCGTCACATTCAGCGGAGCACATTCACTTCTGACATTGAGGGCGGGACAATAGTTTAGCAGAACTCTTTATTGATGGGGAAGACAGGATCATTTTTTCTGCCGCTTGTTCTAGTCATTTCGAGTCATTTGAATGACGAAAGACATTATCACGCAGTGACATTTGTCACAATAAAACACGTTTGGCATATATTCTTCTGAGCATATAAACGAGATCGAGAAGAGTATTCCTGGGAACACTGATAATAAAAAAGTTACGTGCCCACACGAGTTTAGCTGCTGCTTGTTGACAGTTAATGAATTTTCTTATCTGGATTAGCGGAGAGTGGATGGTTGATTCATTGACTGTCACAAGTCTACTGCAGAGTTTGGTGTTCTTCTGCCCGTTGTTATTTATCATGTATGTTAATGACTTAGATGTCGATGTAGAAAACTGAATCAGAAGAATTGCGGACGACTCCCAGGAAGAGGCCGTTGTTCCCACTAGGAACCCTGTCCAGGTTTGTTACTTGATGTTGACTGGCTGGGAAATGGATTGAGAAATAGCAGACGGCATTTAATGCAGACAGGTATGAGGTGGTCTGCGTTGTGAGGTGCAGAGGGGTTGCCAGCGGTAAGGGTATCCCACAAAGTGTGGTGTGCGCATGAAATGCACCGCCGGCGGCGGTGGTGGAAGGGGATTATAATAGGGTCTTTTAAGAAACTTTTAGACAGGTACATGGACCTTGGAAATATAGAGGGCTATGCACTAGAGAAAGTCCATGTAGTTTCAAGAGAAGGTGATATGGTCGGCACAGCATGTGGACCGCAGGGCCTCTAATATGCCGTAGATTTCTATATTCTATGTTCTCCCCTTTGAGTGAATCTACAGCTAGAGGTCATAGGCTTGAAATATGCAAGAAGTGTATGCAGTAGAAGTTATTCACGCAGAGTGTCGAGGGAAGGTGGAAAGAACTGCAAGTGCAACTGGCAGATGCGGATTCAATTGTATCATTTCAGTGTAGGCACGTGGATGGAGGAGGGACGGAGGGTGCAGATAAATGGAGCGAGGCGGAAAATCACAGAGTGATGACCGAGATGGACGGAAGAGCCTATTTTTCTTCACTAATAATCTGTGTTTTCATGACAATCTCATTTCCTCAGTTAGTGTCTTCTCATTTTCCAGTACCACGCCATTCTCAGTCTGTGCAGAACAGAGGGTGTGTTCAAGCTAACCCTTCAATTTCATTTCCTTCTTCTTTTGTGGCACAAACTAATCCGTGCCTGTTGCGGAACTCCTACTGCTGAGTGGTCATCGGCTTATTGGAAAACTAAAGTCTCCCCATTCTGCATCCAGTTTCAATTTGTACCCATGTGCAGCCCTCGGTTGTCTGGAGGAAGTCTCACTTCGGTATCCATCGTGGAACTGGTATCGATGTGCAGCTCACGGCTCACTGGAGGATGACTCGCCTTTCTGTATCCATCGTGGAGCTGGCATCGATGCGCGATGTGCGGAACTGGTATCATCACTGTGGGCTGACTCATCACCGCATTCATTGTGGAACAGGTACTTATGCGTGGATCACGACATCTTTTAGAATATCTCAGCGCTGATAAAACGCTTTCCCCTTTCACACTTTGAATACGATTTGTGAGGCGGGACTCCGCTAGTGTCTCCGTGTGATTCACCTCTTCTTGTTAATTGCGTTCTATCAGTGACAGGTAGCACGAGGATGGCCAGACTGACCGCAATAGAGACAACCTCCTGCTCTGAATCTCCGGAGTCGCTCTGCGGGAGAAAGGCGGCTCCGTCCCAGCTGCACTGGTTCCTCTCCCGGGGTGGTGGAAACGGCCAGGCCGTGTGCTATTCTCGGAACGGGAGGAGGAGAGAGGTTCGGTCTGGGAGTAGATGGTAAGGCGTGCCGTGGGGTGTCCAAAGGAGTTGGACGATGGTTCTCTCTCTCTGCCGTTCTCGGAGTCGTTTCTCCATCCTGGTGGCTAGGGAGATCACTGAATCCAAGCTGTTAGTGTCGTCCCTAGCCGCCAACTCGTCCTTTACCTTGTCACAGAGGCCGTGCTGGAATACCTTCTGGAGTGCCTCATTATTCCAGCCCGAGTCGGCCGCTAGCGTCCGGAACTCCACGGAGTCTTCGGCAACACTGCGTGAGCCTTGACGGAGGGCGAGCAGACGCTTGGCGGCATCCCTACCGCGGACGGGAGGGTCAAAAATCTACCTTATCTCTGAGATGAAGGTGGGGAAGGAAGATCAGGTCTCTGGATGATTAATCCAAATCGCGGTGGCCCAAGCTAAGGCATTTCCTCGCAACAACCCCATAACGTAAGCTATTTTCGGTCTGTCCGTGACGTATGTGGATGGTTGCTGCTGGAATACCAAGGAGCATTGCAGAAGGAAAGACCGGCACTTCCCCAGATCTCCGGCGTAGGGTTCTGGTTCAGCTACGTGTGGCTCTCTTAGCGGACGTGTAGAGGCCGCATCGGGCGTCGCCACTACAGGCTGTCTGGGCTGGTCAGACAGAGTTCCCGGGGTCGACGGGCTAAGTTGGGCGGATACTCGATCGACCACTGACAGCGAGCGGAGGTTCTCCATGACTTCCCGAAGCAGCTGATCGTGCAGGCCCAGTAGGGAGCCCTGGCTGGCGAGGGCTTGTTGCAGAGGATTCGTGTCAGCTGCGTTCATGACGGGCAGTTTGTTCTCTTGCACGGAGCGACGGAGGAGAACCCAAGTGCAGGACACGGGCATGAAGACTGAGCTGGGGATGCGGGCGCAGGCGTTAGCGTTGAACAGCAAACCGGAGGAATCTTGACACGGAGCTCTGAAATGGAATCTTGACACGGAGACGAGGTTCTCATGGAATATCTTGAAACTGGAGCTGAACTTAGGACAAACGGTTCTAAGCAGTCGAGAAAAGGAAAGGAAAATTTTGTGCAGATCCGGCGAAGTCTTTAGAAAGTAAACTGGAAGGACCTGCGTGATGTTGAGTCAATTGAGGAACAATGGGGTCTCTGTAAAGAGGTACTGCAGACAGTCCCGGAAACGTATCACATGGGAATAGACCAACAAACTGGCAACCTGTGATCGTGTCGCTATCGTTTATATTTCACAGTCTCTGATGAGAACCAGTTGTACGGTAATGGAGTAAACTAGCAGCCATGGAGATCTAGTGACTGAAATTAGGGCAAAGTGAGGGAGAAAGAAGCGTTAAAGCGGTACAGCCAACTGGAACCATGACACAATCTTAGCAATATCGGCAATATCCTGCTCAATCTGCATTTTTGGCAATCTGAAGTTCCCTATTCACTATATTTTCATATGCACTACAGTTAACATCATTACTATTTTTCTGTATTCCATATATAGCTGCATTTCTGCCTATATACTATATATAAAGGAATAAATATATGCATCTCTATTCATCCATGTGCTCTTCTGTAGGTATGCTAAATATGCCCTCAGAAAACGAAGAGATGTATGTGGGTCATGTATGTACCCTGATAATAAATTTGACTTTGAAATGTGAAGTATTATCTATTGCTTTTATTATTTCTCCCGACCTTGAGTAGGAACGTTTCCGGGACTGTCTGCAGTACCTCTTTAAAGAGACCCCATTGTTCCTCAATTGACTCAACATCAAGCAGGTCCTTCCAGTTTACTTTCTAAAGACTTCGCCGGATCTGCACAAAATTTTCCTTTCCTTGAAATTCAATTTAATTGTTTTGGTTTTACAGATATACTCTACCGAACAAAAACTTGATGACTAACAAAGTTATGATCACTTATTCCTCAAGTCACAACAACTTCCCTACTCAAAATTCTATCCTGGTCGTTAGAGAATATCAAATCAAGACAAGCTTCCGCTCTTATTAGTGAATTAACATACTAGGCCAAAAAAAAAAAAACATGCAATAACTCAGTGAATTCACTCTCCTGTAATTCGTGAGTCGCTAGGTTCTCTCACTCAGTATTTGGGAAATTCATATCAGCCATAACTGTAAAATCACACTCAGAACTTGCATTTTCAATATTCTGCTGAAGAAGTACTAATAAGTAATTGTCCTCAATGTAGGGACTAATCTGGTCGTGGAGGTATGGAAGAAAGTAAAAAATGCTGTGATAAAAATTGAGATGATGACCCACGGGAAGATGTGAGACGAAGAATTTAATCGAAGAAAGAGCAGAATGGTGCTTAACTGAGGATTGAGTAGAATGTCCGCGGCAAGTGAAGGAGAGCGAGACAATTACAAGATGCAGTCAAGCTTTCCATGATGTGGTGACCCATCTTGAAAGAAAAGCTGTCCACCTTAAGGAGAAGGGAACTTATTTACGAGGAGGGTTGGAGCGAGGGGCGTGGAAACGAAGCACTTGTATCCGTTTTTAAAAGCTTGTTAGACACAAGAGCGAGTGGTAAGAAGTATGTTAGCTTGTAACGAAGAGGAAGGATGTGGAAAATGTGTACTAATTTAGCGCTTACATACTCTTCGGGTCAAATTTGACCCGTTTTCATATTTTACAGCAGTAAAAAACTCCCTAAATGACATTTTAGCTGAAAGTTGATGACTTTTCATAAAGTGATCCAGAATGTACATTTTTTTTTAAATTATACTTGTGAAGGTATTGAGTGTGAACAGGTTGCCTGGGTTAAACACATTATGAATGTGATACTGAAATCATTATCAAAAACTGAAACTTAACACTGGAGATAACACGGAGCCTCTAATGATGATATAAAAGCTGCAGGCCAACTAGCCTCCTCAGAGAGAAATAATATGGGTTTTTGGATCTGAAATGGGGGTGGGAACGTTAGTGATAGACGTAGTGACGCAGCTATGTTGGGTTATGACGATGATAGGCAGCCACCTTCCAAACATCTCCAACTTGCATACAAAGGGAAGAGCCCAGTGCTACTGTCATTGTTAATGCTCCCATCTCTTCCCAATATGTGACCAGTGAGAAATCGCAAGAAAGGAAGTAAGGGCAGGAAACTGAGGCAAGAATATAACCTGCACTACTTCCTTTGTGCTTCGGCATCTGAGAAATATTGTTCAGTATTCTGGGACATTCGTGCCCGTGGACGATCATAGTGAGCTGTTACCAGCAACTGATCACCAGAGAGTATTATACGGTTGAGGTACAGCAAAGGAAATGAAATTAATTAGACTGTTTCCATGCGAACTTATCATAAGGGCATAACTCACAGCAAGCTTATAAAGGTCTTTACAAACTCAACACTCGACTTCGCCGAAAATACAAAGCTGGGGAAGGAGTAAAGAATTAAATAATTCGATAATTTTCTTAAGGATATTAACAGACGATACCACTAGACGTACAAAACAAATACAACCAAACGAGCGGCAAGCAACCAACTGCATATACGTCAGATCTATGTATGGTGGTAAAAGGGCTACAGTAAATCAGCATTAAATCGAGAGAATTTGGAGCGAGAGATCACATGTATTCGGTGAAGAACTTTAGCGTCTCGCAGCACCAACGATTTAGAAAGTCATTAGTACTGTTTGATCCCTCTGTTCTTACACACAGCGAAGCATGAATGTGAACTTCTACACTTAAAAGTATGACGTGTCCAGCAATATCGTAAGGTGCTAATGCATTGAGAATATACCATATTGCACGTACTGGACATGTGTGGGTTCACTTGAAAAAGAAAGACAGGTAATTCATGCGTGAATGAGCGGAGGGCAGTCGTGGGATTGTTAGGTTTATGTTGAAACAGTGCTTGAATTAATCCTTTTGTTCACAATAGGATCTCACTGTAAAAGCCTGCTTCCTTCGGTGAAATAAATTTGCAGCAACTGATGTGAATTTCAGAAGCTACTTGTATTTTCGGAACTGGTCAAAGTCTGAGTGCATGGGGCTCGCAACCTGGTTTTCCTTGGTTCTTTAGCAGCGGAGCGGGAGCAAGGAGAGCTCGATGTCGACAGTCAACTGGAGATCGGAGGGTCGGAGTATCAGCCGTTGTAGGTAGGCCGAGACCGTCGGACCTACCTGGACAGTACCTGAGGAGGAAGGTAAAACTGCGCAGGCGCGGGTGACGTCAACGGAGAGCGCGGAGTTTAAAAAGAGGCCCACTTTTAGGAGCGGGCAGCGGAGTGCGCGGGAGCAGAGTGCTGGGCTTTGGCTCAGCTGGCTGCGGCGCAAGGGGACTTCGGTGAGAGGAAATCAGTGAGCCTGAGTACGGCCTTACTGAGGTAAAAAGGTAAGTACGGTAGGTTCTTTTTTCATTTATTCTGACTAATCTAAGATCAGGTAATGGGGGAGACAGTTACAGCAGTGGTGTGCTTGGTATGCAGTATGTGGGAGGTCAGAGTCAACACAGTTGTCCCTGATGACCACACCTGCAAAAGGTGCATCCAGCTGCAGCTCCTATCAGACCGTGTTAGGGAATTGGAGCTGGATGAACTACGGATCATTCGGGAGGCAAAGACAGAGATAGATAACAGTTATCGGGAGGGAGTCACACCGAAAAGACAGGATGTAGGCAAATGGGTGACAGTCAAGAGAGGCAGGGGGAGCAGACAGTGAGAGCAGAGCACCCCTGTGGCTGTTCCCATCAACAATAAGTATACTGTTTTGGATATTGTTGGTGAGGATGACCTACCAGGAACAAGTTGCAGTGGTCCTGTTTCTGGCACTGAGGTTGGACTCCCGACTAGGAAGGGGAGGTGGGAAGAGAGGAGAGCTGTAGTAATAGGGGATTCTATAGTCAGGGGGCGGATAGATTTTGTGGCTAAGGTCGGGAGTCTCGGATGGTATGTTGCCTCCCTGGTGCCGGGGTCCGAGACATCTCAGATCGGGTGCAGGTTATTCTCGAGAGGGACGGCAAGAATCCAGATGTTGTGGTCCATGTAGGGACCAACGACGTGGGTAGGATGAGTGAGGGGGTCCTGCGTAGTGATTTCAGTGAGTTAGGTGCGAAGCTGAAGGGCAGGACTTCCAGGGTAACAATCTCAGGATTGCTACCTGTGCCACGTGCGAATGAGGCAAGGAACAGAAGGAATATACAGATTAATACGTGGCTGAGAGGATGGTGCAGGAGGGAGGGCTTCAGGTTTTTAGATAATTGGGCTTTGTTCCAGGGAAAGTGGGATCTTTTCCGAAGGGACGGTTTACACCTGAACTGGAGCGGTACTAACATTCTTGCAGGAAAGTTTGCTAGTGCTTCTTGGGGGGGGGGGGGGGTGTTAAACTGAATTTGCAGGAGGCAGGGATCCAGAATGTGAGAGAGGATAGCGAGTTGAAGAATAAAGGACAGGTGGGGACTACACGGTTCCGGAATATTAAGTGTGTCTTAGAGAAAGGTGAGGCGGAACAAGTGATAATGAGGACACATGTACAGAGGGATGGTCTGACAGAACATGGAGTTAAGTGTGCAGAAAGAATAAGTAAATTCAGGAAGGACAACAAAATTCAAGGGGCGTATAGCCCGATGGGAGTTCGGGGAGCTGGGTTAAGCACAATAGGCAGCGATTCAAACAGAGAGAGGAGAAATGGGTTAACCATTCTATATCTGAATGCACGAAGTGTCAGAAATAAGGCGGATGAGCTTGAAGCTCAGGGGCGAATGGGTAACTGTGATGTTGTTGGAATAACGGAGACATGGCTGCATAGAGATCAGACCTGTGAAATGAATGTGCAAGGGTATACGTGCTATCGTAGGGACAGAAATGTGGGCAGAGGGGATGGGGTGGCCCTGTTGGTGAGGAATGAGATTCAGTCCTTTGCAAGGGGGGACATAGGAAGTAGAGTCTGTGTGGAAAGAACTGATGAACAGTAAGGGAAAAAGACCCTAACGGGTGTTGTCTACAGGTCCCCAAAGAGTAGCATGGATATTGGGTGCAACTTGAATAGGGAGTTAACATTGGCATGTGGCAAAAGTAATGTTGCAGTAGTTATGGGGGATTTCAACATGCAGGTGAACTGGGAGAATCAGGTCGGTGCTGGACCCCAGGATAGGGAGTTTGTAGAGTGCCTACGGGATGCATTCTTGGAACAGCTTGTACGAGAGCCGACCAGGGACAAGGCTATTCTGGATTTAGTGTTGTGTAATGAACAGGATTTCATAAGCGATCTTGAAGTAAAGGAGCCATTAGGAGGTAGTGACCATAATACGATAAGCTTTTATCTGCAATTTGACAAGGATAATGGCAGATCGGAGGTGTCAGTGTTGCAGTTGAACAAAGGAGACTATGGAGCAATAAGGGAGGAGATGGCCAAAGTCAAATGAACGGATATCATAGCAGAAAAGACAGTAGAACAGCAATGTCAGGTATTCTTGGGAATAATGCGCAAGGTGCAAAATCAGTTCATCCCCCGGAGAAGGAAGGATTCAAAGGGGGGAATGGGGCCACAGTGGTTGACAAAGGAAGTCAGAGATTGCAAAGCATTAAAAAAAAGTATGACAGAGCTAAGGCGAGTGGGAAGACAGATGACTGGGATTTTTGTAAGGAACAACAGAACTTAAATAAAAAGGCAATACGGTGAGAAAAAATGAGGTAAGATCGCAGGCTAGGCCGGGAATATAAAGGAGGATAGAAAAATCTTTTTTAGGTATGTGAAGAGAAAGAAGATAGTTAAGAACAATGTTGGGCCCTTGAAGAATGAATTGGGTGAAATTGTTATGGGAAACAGAGAAATGGCAGAAGAATTTAACAAGTACTTTAGAGCAGTCTTCACTAGGGATGACACAAGCAATCTTCCAGATGTATGGATGGGCCAAGGACATAGGGTAACAGAGGAAATGAAACAGATTGGCAATAGGAAGGAAACGGTGATGAGTAGACTGACGGGACTGAAGGCTAACAAATCCACAGTACCAGATGGTCTGCATCCTAGGGTACTAAAGGAGGTGGCTCTGGAAATTGCGGATGCATTAGTAATCATTTTCCAATTTTCCCTGGATTCAGGATCAGTTCCTGAGGATTGGAGAATAGCTAATTTTATCCCACTTTTTAAGAAAAGAGGGAGGGAGAAAACAGAGAACTATCGTCCTGTCAGCCTAACATCAGTAGTGATAGAGTCCATTATTAAAGATGAAATAGTGCATATATAGATAGCAGTGATAGGATTGGGCCGAGCCAGCATGGATTTACCAAGGATAAATCATGTTTGACTACTCTATTGGAGTTTTTCGAGGATGTAACCAAGAAGTTAGACAAGGGAGATCCCGTAGATGTAGTGTACCTCGATTTTCAGAAGGCATTTGATAAGGTCGCACATAGGAGATTGTTGGGTAAAATCAGAGCTCAAGGCATTGGGGGGAAGATACAGACATGGATAGAAAACTGGTTGGCAGATAGAAAGCAAAGGGAAATTGTGAATGGGTGTTTCTCGGAATGGCAGGTGGTGACGTGGGGTGACACAGGGCTCAGTAGTGGGACCACAGCTGTTTACGATTTACATCAACGATTTAGATGAAGGCATTGAAAATAACATCAGCAAGTTTGCTGATCAGACTAAGCTGGGTGGTAGTGTAACATGTGACGAGAATGTTAGGAGAATTCAGGGTGACTTGGATAGGCTGGGTGAGTGGGCAGATACTTGGCAGATGACGTTTAATGTGAATAAGTGTGTGGTTATCCACTTTGGGAGTAAGAACAGGAAGGCAAATTGTTATTTGAACGGTGTAGAGTTAGATACGGGAGAAATACAAAGAGATCTAAGAGTCCTTGTTCATCAGTCACTGAAGGTGAATGAGCAAGTGCAGCAGGCAGTGAAGAAGGCTAATGGAATGTTGGCCTTTATTACAAAGGGAATTGAGTACAAGAGCAAGGAAATCCTCTTGCATTTGCACAGTGCCCTGGTGAGACCACACCTGGAGTATTGTGTACAGTTTTGGTCTCCAGGGTTAAGGAAGGACATCCTGGCTGTAGAGGAAGTGCATCGTAGATTCACAATGTTAATTCCTGGGATGTCCGGACTATCTTACACAGAGAGGTTAGAGAGACTGGGCTTGTACACGCTGGAATTAAGGATAGTGAGAGGGGATCTGATTGCAACATATAAGATTATTAAGGGATTGGAAAAGATAGAGGCAGGAAATATGTTCCAGATGCTGGGAGAGTCCAGTGTCAGAGGGCATGGTTAAAGAATAAGAGGTAGGTCATTTAGGACAGAGTTAAGGAAAAACTTCTTCTCCCAGAGAGTTGTGGGGGTGTGGAATGCACTGCCTCAGAAGGCAGTGCAGGCAATTCTCTGGATGCTATCAAGAAGGAGCTAGATAGGTATCTTATGGATAGGGGCGTCAAGTGATATGGGGACAAGGCAGGAACCGGGTATTGATAGTAGATGATCAGCCATGATCTCAAAATGGCGGTGCAGGCTCGAAGGGCGGAATGGTCTACTTCTTCACCTATTGTCTATAGTTTATTGTTTAGAATATTTGATGATCATTTTCAGTCGGGGAATTAACAGTATGTTCAGTGTACGCCAGTCACCTGCGACAGTTTTGAAGGAAGAAACGTCCAAGCTTAAATTTTTGTTTTGCCTTACCTGCGTATTTAGATTGTATCCTTTGTTTGTTTGCATTGATGTTGATTTCAGATGGAGATGTGGATTCCACACTGGCCATGTGAAATAAAGGTTAAAGGGATCGACATATGAGTGTATCTATTCCTGGCACGATTAACTCACTGTTCAAAGGTAAATTGATGTTAAGACAAATTCGCGTGTACTTGAATTGAGAATTCGAAATCGGCATATTGGGAGGCTGGTTGATTTGGAAAGCACCGAAGGATGGTGCTGAGGTCTTTATATGCTGATTAGGAGTTCCGGGGTTTCACTGGAAAATATTGTTTGATGTAACCTTAGCATGTGCTCTGTAATATGTAAACGGGAGTTCAGTTTAGATAGCCTGTATTTCCAATCAGACGTTCAGAATATTGCTACTTCAGCAATTAATTATCCAAGTGCTGCAGAATGGTCAAATTAAAGTCTGTCTCTCAGAACACTGCAATAGCAGAATCGAGACACAGTTGTAAAGTGTACAAAGAGTCGTGCATTCCTAGCGGAACATCACTGCCCTGTAGCCTCCAGGCAGAATGCAGTCCATCCACTGCTTCCTCCGCCTTCTGATGGTTAGCCGATTCTGAATACACGGAGCCAGGTTTCCCTAGATCACTTGACATTCTGAATGAGCTTACCATGGGGAACACGACCTAACACCTTACAAAATGAATATACCCCACACCCAATGTTCTGACGTCAGCTGTTTATTTTCTTTTCCACATTTTTTAAGAATTCAGTCTGGTTCTAACGATGGTGATTATCCCCAGCCAGGATACGTTTCTCCAGATACTCATAAATTCTTCTTCAATAGCTTGCCCACGACTGACGGGAGGCTCACAAGTCTATAACTCTCGTAACCATCCACAAACCCGTAAGGAAGCTCAAAGCATAGTTTATTCAGATCAAGGATAACCTGGAACTCATGTGTGGCTGGCGTTTTGCTCTATGGTTCTGCAATGATGACTCGCGGAGAGTTCTGTCGCGTGATTAGTTTCAGTTTCTGGTTCTAGATCCAGTACGCTAATGCACCTGTCCATTTATTGTGCCAGGACTGCTTCCTGGACACAATTGTGAAATTCTGTCATATTTAAACATTTTACCTGAAGAAGTGCCAATCACTATTAGGGAAATTTAAGTTGCCTGTGACAACAACGCTGTTAATGTGACCCTTGTCCAAAATCTATGTCCCGATCTGTCACTGTCTCTGTGTGTTGTTTTCGTTTTGGTGATGGGAGCTCTGTACAGAATACTCTCAAACGAGTGTTTGTTCCCTTTCGACTTCTGAATTCTACTCACAGTCTATTAACATGCATTCCCATCACAGTGTCCTCCCTTTCTGCAGCTGTGATACCATCATCATCTCCCTGTTATTCAAAGGCGCTTACTTTACACTACTTCAAACGACTATATCCATTCTGAAACATCTGAATCCCGAAACGTCCAGAAGTCATTCCGCCCCTGGTGATTGTCAAGCCTCTGCGATAGTTTGGAATTTGTTCAAAAAATTTGTCAATTAGGCCAGCTCATTGACCATTTGCCTAGTTTCCTATCTGAGCTCGATGAAGTGAGCAATCTTCCTGGGATTTCGCGATTAAAAGATGTCAAGGCACATGATTGTTTGAATTTATCACATATTTGCGAAACTACTCATTTTTAAAACTGTTTTATTTGAAAACTATGCTAAATTGCAGAAGTCCATGGGCGTTATCTACACAGACGGCCATTTAACGTAAACACATACTTCATTCCATTCTTCAGCTCTTTTCTGAATTTCCTTTGTGTTAGTGTATAGATACAAGTATTGCTGCACATACTCAGAACTTGCAACATGAACCCAAATTGCTGGAATATATATACCGGGGAACTAAAATATCTGTCCAGGTAAAAGAAATTTTCCGTTTGCCATTTTAGAGAATGAGCTACATAGGGCATCCAGAATAATATGAAATTCGCTGATATAGCAAACAACAATATCATTGATTTTCTCCGCATTTCCACCTCAGTATCTTTCTGATTATCACTGTTCATCCGAAGCCCTTTGCGGATTCTATTTGCCGCAATGATATGTCTTACTGTTAACCCATTGAACACCAGAATTAGACCGATTGGTAGCAACGGTGTTAAAATGCTGTCCAACAATTCGTATCCTTTCCATACGCGAGAAGTATTGTATTCATGCGTCCTGGCGCAATGCCACGGCATGTTGTTAATAATGGCGTAAGGTTCAACTGTAAAGTAAAACGGGACACTTCTCCCGCAGCTCACTATAACCACGGTCAACATAACCACCGTTGCTGTTTTCTGAGTGCAGTATCGTTCCCCGAGCTTGCGAAAACATATTGCAATACAACGATCGAAGGTAAAACTGACCGTAAACCAAACAGAACAGTCTCTCGTCACAACAAATAATACAAATGTCACGGCGCATACAGGAGTGATGAGCAGGGATCTGGAATAAATGTAGATATTATTGATCCGTCCCAGTAAAACGAAAACTATAACCAGCATCAGATCCGCTGTTGCCATTCCAACTAGGTAACGGGTGATACATTTGGAGAGTCCGCATTTTCCCCGAGATAGGATCACAATCGCCATTAAATTAACTAGACGAAATTGGAAAAAATATAGAATTATCGTTAGTTGTAGCTGTCTGAATGGCCACCATTCTTTCAATGCTCTGTAGGGTATGTTATTTGGAGGTGAAAAACAAAAAGCAGTGATTTCCAGCTCCATCACTGCACTCCGACTAGAGGACCATAATGGACTGGCGACTTGTTGACAGTTTAGAGCAAAGCATCTGATTTCCACGACTCACCCACCGGTCAGCGGTCGATCGCTCCAGTAAGCGTCAGCATGAGCGACGCCATTTCCACTATTAGAGATGACACAGCTAAAGGGATAATTAGTAGTGAAATTAATAAAGTTTAAGTATAAGTTACAATTTAATGATTTATGGAAGAACAGCCATGCGTGTCGATATTCGACTGGCCGGTCATTTGAAAAAGCTGCCGATCTGGAAAAGGAACCATTGTCTCTTCAGAAAGCCGGGAAAAGTCAAACAAACTATTGCAATACTGGCACCAACGTAATTGACATGGGAAAATAAAAACATTTCATCGAAACAAATATGGAAACTGAATAAATAAAAACTATCAGATGTTTGAATATTCCATTCCATAAACTCATTTCTGACGGGCGTAGCATTTGTGCTGAGTAAATTCCGAGCAGGGCAGCAAGAGGTTGACACCATACATACAGATAGTGAGCAGCTCCAGTATCTTACCAGGGATACCAATCGCTACAATTGTAGGATAGAAAATGGCCGCGATGTAGTAAATCGCTGGATATTCCATATTCCGTCAGAAGTAGCATTCAGGCGTATGGAACGTTCCAAATGGTGATATAGACCGGTGATCGTTTTTACACATTTATATACAATTCAGAGCAATTCCACTGAGGTAATTAGTCTTGTTATCGCTTGAGTCGCATTAGCAACAACCAGCTACACAAACACTGGCATAATGTGTTTTTATCTCACTCTGTCACCGTGCCATAAAGTCGTGTCCCCAAGGGCTGGTACAAGTTGTTAACTTTTAAAGAAAATATGAACGTTACCAACTAAACTTCGGAGACACAGGGCTGCAGCTGCTGAAATGGGACATTTTCTGATTAGTGTTGCTTCTAACATAGGCTACCCTCTTGGACAATCAACATCGACAATCAACTTCCAATAAATTTATTGGTCACATTGTCGGAGCACTTTCATTTCTGACATTGAGGGCAGGGCATCAGCTCGGCAGCTGAAGTGGAGTACACACTATTGAAGGGGAAGTTAGGATCATTTTGTTCTTCCGCCTGTTCTAGTGATTTTGAATCACTTGAAAAGTTACAGTAACAGCTGATGACATGATTCACAATAAAACATGTTGTGCGTACGTTCCTCTCAGCCTTTAAAAGAGATGGACAACAATATTCCAGTGACCGTTGATAATAAAAAAAAAGTTACGCGCCCACACGACTTCAACCGCGGTTTGCGGAGGGAATGACGAACGTTCATTTCTGGATTAGCAGAGAGTGGATGGTTGATTCTTTGACTCTGACAAGTGTAGTTCAGGTACTGGTGTTAGGCCTTTTGTTATTTATCATGTATGTTAATACTCAGATGTCGATGTAGAAAACAGAATGAGAAGAATTGCGGACGAATTCTCGGTTGGAGGCGTTTTGTACAGCCAGGAGCTCCATGCAATCTTGTAACTTGATGTTGACTGGCTGGGAAATGGATTTAATACAGAGAAGTGTGAGGAAAGATACAGGGGGGTAAGAGGCGGATATTGAATGGGAGGAATTAAGTGTGCAGTATTTAAAAAGAGACCTAGGAATCCCAGGAAAGGGACGTCACGGGCAGATCGTCTCGTATTGAGCTCTAATCACATTGTCATTCACAATCAGATCACTAAGTACAGAAGTTGGGACGTTATTTGGAAGCTGTACAATACTTTGGTGAGGCCGCAAATAGAAAGATGTGTGCTGTTCTCGCCACCTGCCTCCAGTTATGAAATGTCAAAATGTTTCAAAGTGTGCAGCGAAAATTTGAAAAGAAGAGTCTGGGAACTAAGAACAAGGGTTGGAGGGAAAGCTCGGATAGATCAGGAATTTATTCCCCAGACAACAGGAAAATGAATGAAGATCTCACAGATGTATACGAAATTATGAGAGTTATAGACAGAGCGAATGCCCGCAGTTTTTTACCATCCACTGAGAGAATCTACAACTAGAGTATGTCGATTTGGCGTGACAGGTGACATATGCAAGCCTGGTATGTGCCAAAACTTATTTACTCAAGGGTCAGTTCAGTGAAGGTGTGTAGTTACGTTGACGAGATACGGGCGGAGGGTGCAGTGAAATGTGAGGAGGCAGAAGAGCACAGCGGGATTATCTAGATGGACGGAAGAGCCTATTTCACCAGAGTGATAATCTATAACCCCATGACTATCCCCGTCCCATGTCCCCATTCAGTGTCTTCTCCTTTTCCACTTCGTCACGGGTTTAACTGTGTGCAGACCAGAGGATGCGTTGACGCTCACCACTCCATCACACTCCTTCTGATCTTATTGTGGAACTCGTACCGATGAGCAGCCCTCGGCTTATTGGTGAAAAGGACCCACCACTCTTTACCCATTGTGGACGCCTACAAATTTTTAGCCCTTGGTTCACTCCATGAAGTCTCATTTCTTTATCTCTCATGGAATTGGCATCGAGGAGCTACCCCCGGGTCGCTGCAACATGACCAACCTCTCTGTATTCATTGTAGAGCTGATATCGATGCGTGATCCTCGGCTCATGTGAATATCGCAGCCCGGAAAACACGCGTTACCTTCTCACACGTGGAATACCATTTTGAGGCTGCCTGGGCCAGTCTCACCATTTGACTGACCTTTTCTTGTGAATTGCTTGTATCCCTAACTCCTGAAGAGTTGTCATCTGTTGCGACAGCACTTCACTTCAATTCATACTCCGCCATGTTATTATCAACGGCATCATTAATCAATACATCGGCTGAATCGATTAATCAATCCACAGTCGCAATGGTTCTGTTATTTCTGCGGTACAGCGTTGTTACCAAGGCATCATTTATTATCTGTCTCCATTTGCTCCTCAGATGGCAGTGATTAACTTCTCTTTTGTACAATTGCAGTATCTCAAGTAGCGATTGGAAAGAGGTAGAGAAGATCAGTGACGAATGGAGATTTACTTCTCGGCAGAACAGGATTCTGCTTCGCCCTGGAAATCTGAGGCGACGAGTTTCACTGCAACTGTGGTCGTTGCTCCAGCCGCTGGAGTTCCTGCTTGGACGGGCACTGAGCACGATACACACAGCAGAGTGAAACATGATGAAGCAGGGTCCATTTTCTGGATGGTGCCAATATTTCTGTGACTCGCTAAATATTTATTGTCTCGCTAAGTGGGGAATATTCCTTCATAGAATTGTTCCCTGTCAAGTGTGCACAGAAAGTATGATATTTTAAGAGGCGAGTCACAGAGCAAGTCTCCACCGTGAATTTGTGCCTCCTGTTGCAAGACTGTTTGAAACTCAAATTGCCAATCAAACTGGGATTCACTGATACCATTTTTACTGACCGCCCTCATATCTACTTAGATAGGAATACTGGGAATTTTTTCCACATTTATTCGCTAATGCAAAATGCATAGATTTTAGAGGGTGCATGGGAAGCGATGGTGTTCCAAATTTCGATATCCCAATCTACGGTGGGTCTCACCATTGCGGCAGCTGACACACCATGAGAAACGAATATAACCGGTCAATTTACCTGCTAGACAGAGTTGTTCTTTCCCCCTCCGTAAATTCCAGCTGTCTGTGTTGAATACAATCACTGTCATTGTCAGCGTGAATGGTCAAATAAATATTGCATCTTTAGACCCCACCTTCTATCCAGCTCTCACCTGTAGCTCCAGGTAGCTGTGCATGCGACAGTGGCAACAACCTGGTACAGCACTTAGACAGGCGGACTAAAGCAGCTGAGTCTAGCCGGAAAACTTCAACCCCGGTGAGATAAGGACTTTTAAAGAGAAAACAGGAGGAAATCTGCAGATGCTGGAAATCCAAACAACATACACAAAATGCTGGTGGAACACAGCAGGCCAGCATCTATAAGGAAAAGCGCTGTCGATGTTTCGGGCCGAGACCCTTCGACAGTTAGTCCTGACGAAGGGTCTCGGCCCGAAACGTCAACAGTGCTTCTCCTTATTGATGCTGCCTGGCCTGCTGTGTTCCACCAGCATTTTGTGTGTGTTGTTGTGAGACAGGGACTTGCCTACCTCAGTATGGGAAACCAGTACCTGGAGTGGGCGGATGAAGTCAACGACAAGATCCAGCGCCTAAGAACGTGGAGAGCGTAGGGCTAACCGTTCGCACAGAAGGCTTCATGGCAATGCACTGCATCCGATGAAGTCTCCAATCTTGGCGATTTTTCGCCCTTGGAGCCAGAGTTTCTGAGGCCGAGAGAGTGGAACTGCCCAATGCTTTGTTAGGAGGAAATTCTTGCCGCACAGGTTGACGCTTTTGTGGCAAATGACGGACTACTAAAACCAACAAATAGTAAATAAAAGTTAAATAGAAATTAACTAACAGGTAGGAAATAACACAGTGCTAACATTGACGTTATTTCCGGATTTTACCTTGCACGATTTTCACACTCGTTACTAGTATACATCCGTATTCTAGTTATGCTTCTGTAAACAGCATATATATAGTCCCTGCGCCTGTTTTAGAGAGATTTTTATTTTATCGCCAATGAGCGCATATAAATAGATATAAGCTTGATAAAATGATAGATATTTATATAGATAAATTGAGACAGATGATTTGATTCCCTCTCTGGGCTGTGAGCAGAGAACTGCAATTATTACCCTCCTTCGAAACGATCCATTACTGCAATGAACAGGACTGTCACAGCTCGACAGGCACATCACTGACAACATTGGTGTTATCAGTGCTTATTCTGACATGTCACCGACCGCATAGATAATGTTGCCCAGTTGCCCAGTTCCCTCAATACTGCAATGTTATTATTCGAGCTCATTCGGTCCCACGGTCACTCACACAGAAAATATCACTGCTTATTCAGAACCATCTCTGAGTATACTAGTAATTTCATTGCTCGCATTCTCATGATGGACCATAAGATGTCAGACCGTAAGACCATAACAAATAATAACATCATTCTTTATAAAACTCCCCTCCGCGCAATCACACAGTTAGTGCTTGGTCACTGAGTATCAGAACATATTGGTGATCCCTTTATTTGTCAATGTCCGCTCCCTTGCAACAAATAAAATGCTGATGACGCAGCAAATTACAAACTGGAGAATCAACACCACAAATGTGCAATCAATAATGTGAATCATCGTACGCTGCACAGCAGGAGATGGCTATGTGACGTGGATCGAACTTCCATGTAACTTATAGTCATGGACATGATGCTGCCGGTTGTGCGGTTCAGAACAGAGGACGATCGATTTGTGTGCAGACGAGTACCCGAGATTCCGTGGAACGTAAAGTCATTGAAACTCGGCTTTTGTTACTGTTGTCGTACTGATAATCAGGAGTGACCCGGTTGTTAAGGTGAGAATTTCACTCTTTTATTTTTCTTTCATCTTATCAGGTCGTATTTATATGTTGGGGCACCGGCACATTTCTATTTCCGCATGTCTAAATGAAATTCGGCGTTCTTTATTTACAAGTCTTGTTACACTATTTTACTGAGTCGGTCCGCACGGAAATAAATCCGAACATTTTTCAGTGGGTTCGCGGATAAAGACCCTCAGTGACGAAAGCAGGTGCAGCTTGTGTTCAGTGCGTTCAGATCTTAGGAACCACTGGGGAACATGAGACTGCCGAGTCTTCATTAGTTACGCCTTTACACAACCGACATGTTTTTCGCTGATGTCTCATCCCCGGAATAGAATAGTAAACATAATTGTTAAAATACCCTCTGTGCATGTAAATAAATGGTACGTTTTCTTAACGTTTGGGCAAAAAATGTGCTGCATGCTGCGAATAAATGTATATATTTTTGTTGCTTCAAGCATGCAGTGCAGAACCACAAGACAAAATTATTGCACATCACTAGTCCGATTAATCACAGTCAAGATGTGATGAAGTTAACCCCTTGTAATTTGGCACTTGCAGAATAATGGAATACGTTCAATTATATGTTTGTGTACAATCACGGGGCAGTTTTTTTTCTAACGTATTTTGTAATATTTTGTAAATGTAGCTCGAATGAGAGAAATCATTCCAAGGAATACAATCAAGAGTTCAGGTTTCTGCAGATGAGCAGTAACGTGAAACACAATCAGATGAATATGTACACACTCTAGAAGGTGATAGATGAAACCAAGAGAAGGAAACATCCTTCTTGTACAGCTCTCTGTTAATTCCCAACTTCCGGACAGATTTTCATCTGTAAGACTAAACGGAATTCGGTCCATTCAAACTGAAGTCTTCTGACATTAATTTCTGTGACCCATCCCTTTAAACGTAAATCTGGACACTGGAGCGAATCAGTAGAAAAAGAATCGAAGGTTCATAAACATGTGCCACCAGTATTCAATGGCTGGAGTTATGGCCCGATTTCGGAATCAAAAAATATTGTTGCTAAATCGCTTAATGTGCAATGGTGTGTGTAGCTTTATGGTGTATACTGGACATTTCCGCGGTTTCGTGCCATGACAAATATTTTAAATGTGTTTTAACATATCCTGTGCCCTACTGAGCGGAAAGCTAACTGTTAAACTTTAGCAGGTTGAAACACATTTTCTGAATGAGCTTCGTCGCTCAAAAAGACACCTCAGTTTGACACAGAGAAAAGTTTGTTTAATTTTATAATATTCTCAGCGACGGTGCTGGTGTTATCGTTGTTTTTCCAGAACAATTACTGCACCCACTGACAATGTCACTGCACCATGATGATGACAACATTAGTAATCCAGACCCGTCGCTGACCACACTTACCACTGGCAGTTTAGGGGATCATGAACAAAAGGACATTGATTTGAGGTGAGTTGAGGGAATTAATAGGAAGTGGAAGAACAGCATTTGACCAATGAAGTGGGTACGTATATGGAAAGAGCTGGCCGTGGATCTTTTTACGGTATACACCTGCACAACATTAAACATGTAATTGGGCAGTCCATGAATAGAAATGCTTTAACGGGATAAGGGCCACAGCGTGCTAATTAGGATAGCTTAGCGCTACGGACCGACTGGGCCGTCGTTCCTGCTTCCGTTCACTAAATTGCTTAATTTAAGAACCGGAGCATTAACACCGGCTGCGCTTCTGTACATGGGTTGTGTTTGATTTCAGATTTTGCGCAGTGCTGGCAGTCGGATTTCGGTGATCTTTCATTGAGGTTAAATTATGGAAAGTCTCAGCGTTTACAAATCAGGTTCTCTTGCTTGTCAATATATGCAACGTCAGATCGAAGGACGGGACTGTTGCATGAGGATAAAGCGTGTCCTCTCCACCCTGCTCTTTACAACCAGCGGAGCAGCGTCAGCTGCCATACTCGGACCTGATTGTACAACTGCGGTGTGGGATCCTGTACAGTTTCGGTTGTAAACAAAATATTTAAAAATCCGTTTCTTGATCCTTTCTTATTCAACAGCTGCTGGTATTCGCAATGAAATAACGCATCTTGGGAATGCTGAAGTTCTTAAAATTACAAATTTGTTAGGCGGCTGTTCTGAAATCTAATCGATCAGTGGAACCCTGCTGCGGACAGCAAATCCCGCCGTTCCTCTCTCTCTCTCTCTCTCTCTCTCTCTCTCTCTCTCTCTCTCTCTCTCTCTCTCTCTCTCTCTCTCTCTCTCTCTCTCTCTCTCTCTCTCTCTCTCTCTCTCTCTCTCTCTCTCTCTCTCTCTCTCTCTCTCTCCTCTCTTTCTGTTTGTTTTCTGTCTTTTACCCACACACTTTTGATATGAAATTGATGATATCGTGGATGGCACCTACTTGCCTCTTATTATCCATTCTTTACCTGTGTACGCACCAAAATGTCCAGCACTAACCGGTCTACGGGGATTTGCCCTGAGGAGAAACACTGCCTTTTTATCTTACAACTTATTTTATAAACTGCACTGCATTTTCGCTGTGGCTGTGACATTTCATTCTCCATCCTTTGTTTGTTCTCCCTTGCTCTGCCTCAATGAACTGTGTACTGTTTGGAATGGCGTGAGCAGTTTGTAAGTGAAGCTGCTCACAGTACATCTGCTCATGTCAGAGTACTAATTCCAGTTCCACAGATCGTACCCTCGGCACTTCCAACCCACAGACACATTTCTGTAGTTCCAGCTGGACGCCTCTAGTCTTTTCAATTTAAATCTCACACCATTAATTGACGTGTTCTGTTTCAGACGCATCGACCACTTCCCTGCTATGTTACACTATAACATAACACAATATGAGAAGCAGTAATCCCTATGGGGTCTCAAACCTCGGCCAATATTTCCAGCCGATCACCGGGTCTTTAACTGCTCGAATCAAACCGCATCAGAACAGCACTGAACCAACGGATCAACACTTATCAATTATCAATGTGAACTACTGCCGTATACCGGAACCTAATGATATTATCTAAGTTAGTAATAAAAATAAAAGTAATAAGAATCTCCGCCTCCAACCCTCTCTGACTCGATGTATTTCATTCTGGGATATCCAGCAGTCATGGATTTGTTAACATTGTTGATCACGGTGATGATGTTGTATTGACTCTGCGGAATGGTAGGTGTTGGAAGATTTTCAATGTCGACAGTTGATTTTCTTTAGAAGTGTCGAGATTTTTGAAGCAGTCGGGGCGCTGTGATTTTAGCTGGTGGTGTTGGTGCCAACGGAGTGATTGCTGTTGCTGGAGAAGTACAGGGGCGGAGTGAAACGGCTGAAGCGATTAACGCGATGAACGCACCGAGGCGGACAAAGGAAACTGATTCAGGGAGTGAGTGAAGGAGGGAGACAAACTGTATGGTCGGCAGCCTCACGTTTGGATATACCCTCGATTTGGGCAGAGGGTACTTTGAACCCAAGAAATCGGAGGGGCAGAAATGGTAGATCAAAGATGATGCCATGGTAGGTCAGATCTAGCAGAAAGTTGTATTACTGCTAAGACTCTTGGCAGTGTGGAGGATCAGAGGGATCCTGTGCTCCTTGTCCATACGACACTCAAAGCTGCTGCACAGTTTGTCTGTGTGAATGAGAAACCACACGGTGCATTGGCCTTCGTCGACTGTGGAATTACATTTAAGCGCCGAGAGTTAATGCTACAGCTATACAGGACCTTAGTCGGACCCCACTTGAGTATTGTGCTCATTTCTGGTCACCTCAGTCAAGGAAAACATGGAAATCATAGAAAGAGTGCAGAAGAGATTTACCAGGATGTTGCCCGGATTGTGAAGCATCCCGTATGAGAATAGGCTGAGTGAACTCGCTCTTTTTTCATTGAAGCAAAGGAGGATGAGAGGTGACCAGATAGATGTATATAAGATGATGAGAGTCTTTGCTCGTGTGGATAGTTGGAGGCTTTTTTCCCAGGGCTGATATGGCTAACACGAGGGATAACAGTTTAAAGGTGCTTGGAAGTAGGTACAGAGGGGATGTCAGGGGTAAGTTTTTCACGCAGAGAGTGGTGAGTGCGTGGAATGGGCCGCCGGCGGCGTGGTGGAGAAGGAAACGATAGGGTTTTTTAATAGTCTCCTGGATAGGTTCAAAGGTCCAAATGTTCAAAGGCCCAATGTAATGTCAGAAAAATGTATACAATGTATAAACACGCTCATTAATCTCCTGACCTCGACGAAACTGGGCGGCATTATTCATCTGTGGTTGGCCACATTGTCTGTATGTGATTTCAGTCTGAGGTACCGGCCGGCAAGCCGGTATGTCGACGCGGATGCTCTGTCCCGACGGAGGCATGAGGAGCTGGAGAAGTTCGAGGAATGGGAGGACGTTCCTGCATCCGGGGTGAAGGCCATGCGTCAGTTTGCTATCATCGTGGAGTCCGAGGAAAAGGAGAGGCCAGAACGCGTAGTGGACCCATTGGGATCGTCCAATGACACCATACCCATAGTTTACTGTGACCTGACTGTACTGAGGACCCCGCAGCTGACAGTCCTGGGGAATTGGCAGCAGCCCAGCGAGATCACCCGGCATTGGCACAATTTGGTACACATTTGAAAAGGGGGATATGGTCCGGGCGGAGAAGTCCCAAAATGGTTCCGTGTCTCTGTTACTAAGAGAATGGCCTCGTTTGAGGATAAAGAAACATATCTTGTATCGGGTAACGTCACCCCCGGACCGACCTCGGCGTTGGCTGCCGGTCCTGCTTGAGAAGTATCGGATTGTGATGAAGTCACTGCATGATGACTCTGGGCACTTTGGGGTGGACACGACTTATGGGTTGCTCAAGGATAGGTTTTATTGGCCCCGAGTGAGGGGTCGGAGTTTGACGAGTATTGCAAGTCCTGCATACGTTGCATACGCCGGAAGACGCTGCCTGTTCAGGCTGCTCCTTTGTCGCACTTGCAGAGTGCGGGGCACTTGGATCTGGTGTGTGTGGATTTCCTGGCCATAGAACCCGATACCAGCAACACGGCGAATGTCTGAGTCATCACGGACCATTACACTAGGTACACTCAAGCGTTCCCCACCAAGGGTCAGAGGAGAACGACGGTAGCGAAAGTGCTGTGGGAGAAGTATATTGTGCATTATGGCCTCCCTCGGCGGATACACAGTGACCAGGGATGGGATTTTGAGAGCAAGCTCATCTACGAGTTATTTGATAAGCTGGGAATTGAGAAATCGACGACCACGCCCTACCATCCGCACGGCGATCCCCAGCAGGAGAGGTTTAATCAAACGCTGCCGGACACGCTCGGGACTCTGGAGATTAGCAAAATGAGCCGCTGGAGTCAACATATTGGACATCTGGTTCACTGTTACAACTGCATACGCAATGACGCTACTGGGTACTCGCACTAATATCTGATGTTCGGGTGCGAGGCAAGGTTGCCCATTGACCCCTGTTTCGGGACTGCCGCGGGTGAAGTATCGCCGAAGCCTGACTTGAAGTCTGTGGCTGATATGAAGAAGGAGCTGCAAAGGGCTTATGAGTTGGCTCGGGAGGCGGCCGCTAAGCAGAATCGGGGGAAAAGGAAGAGATATGACCGTAATGTTAAGTTCTCCCAGCTCCTGCCTGGAGACCGAGTCATCATAAGGAATTTAGGACGACCTGGGAAGCACAAGCTGGTTGATCACTGGTCGGTCTCGCCCTATGTGGTGGAGAGTCAATTGCCCAACTTACCGAGTGCGGTCCGAGCATGGGAAGGGACCTGTCCAGATTCTACATCGGAATCAGCGGTTCACTTGGGGCGAGATGTACAGGTACAGCGGGAGTCCGAGGGGCCGGCTGCACTTTGTACCAGAACTTTGCGTCCACGCAGAATGGAGAAAGAGCCCATCACGGGAGAAACGGGACGGGGCCCCAACCCTGAGAGGGATACTGAGCATGAGGAAGATGACTCGGCCGACTGGGGCATGATGCCGCTCGCAGATGTCCCCGTGATGGAGAAGTATTCTCCAGGCCCTTCCGCCACTAGGTTAAACGGGGTAAGGGGGCCTAGTGGTGGGGAGTAGGGGAGATCGCAGGGCGCTGGACAGAATGTGGGGGCCGAGCAGGATATAGAGCGTTCCGAGGTGCAAAGAGTTTGGGGGACCGCTTGCGGGAGGGTTCACCTCTTAGTTGCCGTGAGTATCTCATTGTCCGAGGTGGAGGTATTAGAAGAGGGAGTGCGCAGGTCTCAGAGAAGTAGACACCCTGCAGATAGGTTGGCCTATGTAGCTCCAGGGGAACAGGGTGTGATCGGCACTGTCTCCGGGAGCGATATCAATGCTATATGCACTTCGATAGGGCTTTGTGTTCTGCAGGAAGGGATGGCAAATTACTTGAATGTCATGAAGGCATCAGTAAATTCGGTGGGGGAGAATGTAGGGTTCTTAGCCCTTTTACCAGTAATGTTAACTGTTAACTGCTAATAAAATGGCTTCTCTGTGTCTTTATAATGAAATGGCTTCTATGTAATGGGTTTCTGTAGCTGAAATGTTCGTGTTATAACTGCAAATAAGTGGAGGTGGGGATCTAACCAATGGAGAGTTGTTATGCTATCTTGTATGTGTGAGCTGAGCAGGAGTTCGCTGTCTTTTCGGGAGAGGCGAGAGAAGAGGACGGACGAAGTGGACAGCGGTTCCAGGGCGGCGAATACCAGACGTCGGTAGTTCGGACGGTAGCTGAAGGATCGGAAGGTCGTTGTGGATGGATCCGGAGGCGTAAGCTCCAAAGTATTATAATATTCTATGCACAGAACTGATAAACCTACTGATTTGGCGCCTTTACTTGTATCTATTTCTACTAACCCATCCCTAATAAATATTATGAAGTGTACTCATTTACTCGCAGTGTGATTTGTTTGATATTTTGTGTTGCAGGCTGGTATCTTAGGGCATCACACCGTATCCACACTAAAGCGATTGCACCACTTGACGAGGTCGACGGCAATTTACCCTAGGCAACAGTAGCCAATTTGGGGCACAGGGGGTGACACCAGTATAGGCTTGGAACATAGACTGTTCCACATAGCCTACAAAACGGCAGGCATAGCTGGGACCCACACGGGTGCCCATGGCTACACTTTTAGTTTGGAGGAGGTGGGAGGAGTCAAAGGAGAAATTATTAAGAGTAAGGACCAGTTCCGCTAGACGGAGGGAAATGGTGGTTGAGGGGAACTGATTGAAATGGAGAGCCTTGAGACCTTCCTGGTGGGGGATGGAGGCATATAGGGACTGGGCATCCATGGTGACAATAAGACGATGGGGGCCTTGGAACTTAAAATCACGGAAAACTTCCAGAGTATGAGAAGTGTCACGAACATAGGTGGGAGGGGATTGAACAAGGGTGGCAAACAGTGTCGAGGTATACAAAAATGAGTTCGGTGGGGCAGGAGCAAGCTGAGACAATGGGTTTACTTGGACAAGCAGGTTTGTGGATCTTGGGTAGGAGGCAGAAACAGAAAGTGCTGGGTGTGGGAACAACGAGGTTGGTGGCAGTGGTTGGGAGATCCCCAGAGCTGATAAGGTTGGTGATGGTATAGGAGACAATGGCCTGATGCTCCTTACTGGGGTCATGATCGAGGGGTAAATAAGAGGAGGTATCAGCGAGTTGTCGCTGTGCCTCGGCCAGGTAGAGGTCAGTACACCAGACTAAAACAGCGCCCCTCTTATCAGCGGTTTTTATAGTGAGATTGGGATTGGTGCGGAGGGAGCGGAGAGCAGAACGTTCGGAAGGAGTGAGGTTGGAATTGGAACACGGTGTGGTGAAATCGAGACGGTCGGTGTCCCGTCGGCAATTAGCAATAAAGAGATCCAGAGCAGGCAGAAGACCAGAGCGGGGTGTCTATGAAGAGGAGGAGGGTTGAAGACGGGAGAAGGGATCATCGGTGGGGGTGGGACAGTCTCTGCCACAGAAGTAGGCTCAAAGACGGAGCCGGCGGAAGAAGAGTTCAGCGCCATGGCGTACGCGGAACTGGCTGACGTGTGGGCGCAGGGTGACAAAGGTAAAGCACTTATTGAGGTCAGAGCGCTCTTTCCTCAGAGAGTCGAAGGTCGGACGGAATGGTAAAGACCTGGCACAGATGAGAGCTGGGATCAGAAGGGGGAGGGAGGCTGGTAGTGTCAGTGGAGAGGGGAGGGTTGAGGTGAGAGGTAGATGGAGCCTCTGAGGACCCAGTAGCTGAAGATAGGATCTGAAGGAGACGGGATTGCAGAGTGGTGGTGTGGTACGTGGAGACGGGAATTTCAATAGCAGCACGTGAAGATCCGGCCTGGAGTTTAATTTCTTAACCTGTTCAACTTGCCCATCTAACTGTTGTCCTCAGTCACAGAAATCTTCCTTTCAAATTATCCCTGCAAACGTTGAAGCATATTGGCATTTAAAAACTGTAGGTAGCTGACCAGAACAGCCGACGATATTCTACATACCGCCTTACCAAACTGTTGGACAGCTTCAGCATAATGTACCATCTCCTGTACTCAGTGAACTGATTGTGAAGTTCAATGTGAGCTCAATATAAGTCGATCTGCCAGTGACACCGCTTTCCTGGAATTGTCGATCTGTATTCACGGGTCATTATTTTAAATACTGCACATGACAGTGCACCTATTCAATGTGTGCTTCTTAACTTGTATCTTGCCTCACAAGGGAGACCACCTCACACTTGTCTCTATTAAGTTCCTTCTGTCGTGTTTCAACCCATTTTGCAGCCCGTAACCATCAAGCCACAAGTTTGGATAGAGTAACAACGCCCCCAACTTAGGATTCCTCCGATTTTTTTTTTCTGATTCAGTTTTCTACATTGACATTTAAGTCATTAACATAGATGCTAAATAAGCACGTACCTAACACCAATCCCTGCAGTGCACTTTTCACTGTCAAAAAATCAACCTTTCACGCTCTGCCCATACAGAAAAAAAGGTTCATCAATCCGTCCACAAACCGCAGATAAAGTCGTGAAGACGCGTAACTTTTTATTATGAAATGTCCCTGGAATATTGCTGTCGATGAAGAGGGCGGCGCGACGCAGCTTGCTGCGGCCACTCCGGAACTGATATGTTATTAGTTAAGCGCGGGTGCCGTGCGCAATCCTAATCTATTGAACAACGGACGTGGGAGCACGGAGGAACATCTGGAAATCTCCAGGAAGGCCATCTTCGTTGTTGCTGCTGCTGCTGTGAGGTCCGGGTTTCTGCTGAGAAGAACAGGCCCCCAGTCCTCGGTGTCGCGCTGCCGGTGGCCGTTGGCGGGGGCGTCTTAATACGCTCGGCAGAGGATGGTGCTCGGAGAAGCTGTGCCGGAGGGGATGGTCGGAGGCTCGGAGGTTCGACGGACTCGGAGTCCGCTGTGTTCAGGTCGCTTTCAGTGTGTGCTGCGTCTGCGAGGCTGAGTCGGGCGGAGCCGTGGAAGTCCATAGCGGGGGTATTCTCTTCTGCCGCCGGCGTGGAATGACGAGTCTATCGGGAGCCTGAGGACGTGGAAACTATGTTGTTGTTTCTTTCGAACATAGTCTTTGAACATCTTTGGACTATATTTACCGTGCCCATACCTGTGTTTTATCAAATTATGGTATTGTTTGCACTGTTGTAACTATGTGGTTTTGTTCAGGTCTTGTAGCTTTAGTTTTTGGTCTTGCTTTGTCTGGGAAGTTTGGAGCTCCTTCCCGGGAGACGCCCTAAGATGGCAGCGCGATATTAGTACGCAGCAGTCTCTCCGGACTCTGCATTGGGGATTACCAAACGTTAAGTGGATTTTCTGGTGTAGTCTATTTTGTCATGTGTTTTGTTGATATCATTCTGGAGGAACGTTGTCTCATTTTAACTGCATTCCATTTGTGGTTTTTAAATAAACATAATCTGACTCTGAATCTGATCTCGTTAAAATGCTAAGAACGTACGTACAGCGTGTTTTATTGTTAAATATGCCATCAGCTGTTACTGTGACTGTCGTCATTCAAAAGACTCGAAAGGACCAGGATGAGAGAAAGATCCTTCCCCTTCAATAAAGTGTACTGCATTTCACCGGCTAATCTAATGCCCCGCCCTCAATGTCAGAAACGAATGAGCTCCGCTGCATGTGACAAAATAAATCTGATTGAAGTTGATTGTCCACGTTGATTGTTCAGGATGATTGTCTACGTTAGAAACAACACTGATCAGAAAACCTCCCATTTCAGCAGCTGACGTCAGCTGTCTTGGAAATTAAATTGGCTATGTTCAAATTATCCTGCGTTTAAAAATTAATAAGTTGTAACATGCCTTGGCGAGACAATTTTATTTTAAATGGTGACAGAGTGAGAAAAACACTTTAATGTGAGTGTTTGCGTAACTGGTTGTTCCTAATGTGACTGATGAAATAATCACACTAATTGCCTCAGAGGAATTATTCTGAAATGCATAAACTCTGTAAACCCTGGCACCAGTCCATATAAACATTTGGAGCGTTTCGTACAACCGAAAGCTAATTCTGACGGAATATGGTATATCCAGCGATTTACCTCAAGATGTGTAGCTCAAACACGTCCTCGGGTACCTCTCTCCATATACTTTCCCACTTAATTGGTGAAAGTGCTCCCTCCATTTCCTATTAATTCTCTTCTGTCACCTTAAACCAATGTCCATTACTAAATGTTTCTCTAAACTGTTTGTCACTGCTCAGTCTGTAGAGGAAACAATATTATTAGTCTGTTCAATGATGTGCCTGGATTACCGATATCGTCATCATCATGGTCAGCAAAGACATTGTCAGTGCATGTGCAGTAATTGTTCTGGAAAAACAGCAATAAAAATGTTCTTCATGATTGGAAACCTCAGTAAAGTTTGGTTATACAATATAAAGCTCTACCCATCACTGCACAGTTGTGATTCAGTGAAAATACTATTCAATTCCCAGATCGGGACCATTACCTCCAGCCACTCAATACAGGTGGCACAGGTTTATGCAAATCCCGATTCTGCTTTCACTGATTAACAGACGGGTCCAGATTTAAATTAGAACTGATAGGTCACAGTAATGAATGTGAGAGGACCACAGTGTAAATGCACCAAATTCGTTTCGTCTTACAAAGGAAATTATGTGTCTGAAGCTGGGAAATGACAGGAGGAAATGGCAAAGAGATGAACAAGAATGGCAACTCCTCCACGTGTTTTCATCTCTCACCTTCTGGAGCGTGTTCATATTCATCCGGTTGTGTTCCAGGTTACTGCTCATCTTGCCGAGACCAGTTCGTTCTGTTCCTTGTAATGCTTTATTTGATCGGAGCAATATTTACAAATTTTTCAAAGTCTTTAAAAAAACGGTCTCAATTTTATTGCACACACGCATACAAATGAACTTATCTCGTTATTCTGCTAGTGCCGATTCATAACGGGTTAATTACATCACTTGTTGACTATAATTAATCTGACTAGTGATGTAAAATATTTTCCCCTGTTGTTCTTCACCAGCTGCTTGAAACAACAAAATCATACACATTTATTGGCAGCAAAAGCACATATTTAAATGTTAAATATACATAACATGTGTTCACATGTTTCCACGGTATTTTAACTATTATATTCACTATTTTATCCCTGGTATAAGTCATCAGAGGAAACCATATCGGTTGTGCAAAGGTGATGAAAGCTCGGCATTCTTATGATTCCCGGTGGTTCCCATTATCTGAACTCAAGCTGCACCTATTTTCATCATCGCAGGTCTTTCTCCGCGAACCCACTGAACAATATCTGGATTTTTTCCCCTGCAGACTGACTAAATATAAGAGTGTAACGGTACTTACATATAAATAACAACGAATTTCATTTAGACATACGAAAATAAAAATCTGCCGTTGCCCCGATGGCCAAATCTGATTATAGAAAAAAGGAATGAATGTTTATCCGTATCCGCTGGGTCACACCAGATACGAGTACGTAAATAATAACAAAAGCCAAGGTTAAATGTCTTTAAATCCACAGATGTTTCGATCACTCGTTGGTACTGTTGCGTACCCCGTAACTGGGTTGTCAAACCAGCAGAAATGGAACACTCGTTGGAGTCTGTAATTACTAGAAACTAATAGCGTTTATTAGTAAATTAAATAACACAGTACACTAAATGCAATGATATAAATGTAACAGGTTAGCAATGTGTACACATATACACAGAAATATGGGAATAGCAATCAGTCAAGCTCTATCGAAGTCTAGGGGTAAATGATCAGTCTTCAAGTGAAGCAGAGTTCAGTTCAGTTTAGTGTAGTTCGAGATAGTTGTTGTGATACCGTTGGAGAGAGAGAGATACAGCAGAAGTCTCAAGCAAACCTTCCATTGTCTTCTTGTCCCGTTGTGGTCACCGACTGTGACCCCTCCGTACCAAATGAAACCGTTCTTCCGTGGTGAACCCGTCACCCAGCCAAGGGGGGACACACAACAGGTCCCCACCAGTCGTACCTTTAAACCCTGTGAGCCTCTGGCTGATTCCCGCGAATCGGTCCTCCAAACTACCACCAACTTGTGGGGGCACAATGCCCTCTTCAGGATTTCATGGCGTGTCTGCCTGTGGCTTAGCAAACCCGCTATTTTATCCACCCCGATGGGGTATCACCTGTCCATCAAACTTCACCACTTCCTTTTGTCTCAACAGGAGCGTTAATGAGCAGTTCAAAGCAAACTATCCGTGGCAGTATCAATGCAGACGCCAAAATACTGAATTATGTGTGTCTCTCTCTCTCGTTATCTCTCTCTCTTATTAGCATTTTGAATGGCTTTCCCTTATCTCTCTCTCGTTATCTCTTTCTCATTAGCATTTTGGATGGCACTCTTTTTTCTCTCTCTTATTTAGCAGCATCCGTTCTGCAGCCCTGCTTGGCTTCACACATAACAGTACGTTGACATTATAACATTCTCCTCTGAACTGTACGACTTGCAATATCAAATTCATAACTATAAGATGTAAGAAAATTCTGTCCACAGTACATGGCCATCTGCTACTGTAATATAAATGCCACTATTGATTAGAAGCATAGAAGCATAGGAAAACTACAGTACAATGCAGATTTGTGCAGAACATGCCCTCACCTTGGAAATTATCTACTGTTACCCATAGCCCTCTATTTTTCTGTGTTGCATGTACTCGTCCAGGATTTTCTTTTCAGACCCTATCGTATCTGCCCCCACCACCGTCGCCGGCAGCACTCACCACTCTCTGCATAAAGAACTTACCCCTGACATCTACGCTGAATCTACTTCCAAGCACGTTAAATCAGTGCCCTCTTCTGCTAGCCATTTCAGCCCAGGGAAAAAGCCTCTGACCATCCACAGGATCAATGGCTCTCATCGTCTTATACACCTCATGTGATTGCACATTTAAAGTTTTGATTGTCTGGTTTGTAATTTGCGGATTTATCTTCATTTTATTTGCTGAAAAAGTGCGGCCATTGGCAAGTAAAGACACGAGCAACCTATTCTGATAGCTAGCGACAGCGTGATAATTGATGACAGGGCAACTTCGCTAACTGTGGGATTGAACTGAATAGCATTTTTATAAAGAGTGGTATTGATATGTTTTTGTGGTCATGCATTCTGTTTTCACTGTGGTCATCAAGAGGTTGGACAAGCAATGAAATTACCAGTAAACTTTAAGATGGTTTGAATAAGCAGTGATATTCTCTGTGTGAGAGATCGTCGGACCGAATGAGCCGTGATAATAACATTACGGTATTGATGGAACTGGACAAGCAGAAACATCACCTGTGTTGTCGGTGGCATGTCAGAGTAAGCACTGGTAACACCAGTGATGTGCCGACAGAGCTGTGACAGTCCTGTGACGGATATCACACCACTTGTCTCCTCACAGCCCAGGAAGAGAATCAAATTATCTGTCTCTTAAACGTAATTCTTCTAAATCAGATTGTGTATATACCTCTCTACTTATGCAGCTATCTATTTATTTACACGCGCATATACATTGGCGATAAACTGAAAATGTCTTCCTTCGAAATAGCCGTGGTGACAATTTCTATGGAAAATGCAGAGTTATAACTAGAAAACAGATGTATACTTGAAATGTCTGTGAAAACCATGGAAGGTAAAATCCTGGAAGAATATCAATGCACTATGCCCTAGTTGATTTGTTGTTGTTTGATTTCTAATTCCTATTTAATTATCGTTTAGCGCTGTTGATTTTCAGTCGTTTCAGACGATGACGTAACATTTGAAGGAAGGATTTCATTGTGAAAGATCCATTGCACTGGGGCAGTTCCACTCTCTCGGCCTCAAAACTCTTGGTCTAACGACAGGATTGGAAACTTTCTCAGCTGCAGTGGATAACCGTGACATCTCCTATGTCTTGTGTTGCCCTTCGCTCTCCATGAAGCGTTGGTTCACCGGCTTGATTTTATAGTTGGATCTTGTAGTTGATCTCATCCGCCGAGTCCGGGAACTTCCTTTACACGCTGGGGTAAGCAAATCCCTAACTCAAGGGGTTTTCAAGTTTCCCGGCTACCCTCATCTGGTTTATCTCGTCAGTCGAAGCGCCGGACCAGAGATTGCCGCTGTCGATTTCAGACAGTTACTCGCAGCCAGAGGTAAGAGCTGGGTGTCAGGAGGGGACTAAATGTAGACGAGCTGCCTCTGTGTAGAGTCCGACAAGCCCGCCACCAGAGGTGCAAAGAAGATACTGTATACAACACTTTAAATAAAGGGTCTTGGAGATTTCATTTTGGCACGAAACTTCAGCTGCTAATTTGAGAAACATTAATAATTATTAACTTTCATAGTATGGACAACATGCACTAAATAAGTATCAGATCTGAGCTTAATCGCTCTCTGTTAACAACAGGGAGTATTTTAAGCGGGTAAAGTGTAGCCTATTTATATGCGTTCCTGACGGTAGAAGACACACGTTTCGCTGAGCCGTTAGTAATTCAATGCTGATTATAGTTGATGATATTTACCACAGTAAAAGTTCATCTGACCAGTACTTAATCAACATTTTCAGGATGATAATGAGAGTAATTGTATTCACCGGAGAGGCACCATCTGGAATTTTGTTGTACAGTTGGCAGAACAACATTTTCCAGCGTGTCAGCCCGTGTTCTTAGATGCCTCCCACTGAAGATCCTGAAAAACCATCACCACATGATTGAAATATTTTGCAGTTTCCTGCATTCTCATTTACTTCAGATATAAATCATCCTTACTTTGCAGGTTTCATTATTTGATTTTGCACAACGTTTGCCTGACCTTGACTCCCTTGTCCAGTATCCCTCCCTACTAATCTGCTTCCTGTCACTGATCACTGCAAGCGTTACAGGTGCCCAACCTGCATCTGCACGTCCTGCCTCAATCCACATTGGTGAGTCCCAGTATAAATTCCGGTACCGCATTGAGAACACTATCGCTTCGATTTCACGCTCTAAAATCCATGCTTTTTGCGAAAGAACATGTGAACATTCGCAAGTGTTCCCATCCAGATGGATCTGCGGCCGGTCTATAAGAACGTGTCCAGTTAATCGCAGGACGATTGGCAAAATGAATTTGTAACTGCATTGCAACAGAATGCATAGATTCAGGTTTGAGATCTGCTCTGTGGCTCTCCTCCTAAAATATCCGACTATCTGTTCGCAGATGAGACGGAATATTCCACACTTAAATCTTCAGCAAGTCGATAGGAATGTTAATGCCATCCACTGAAGGACCCCGCTTCATCACATTTCACTCTGCGGTGTGAACCGTGATCACTGCTCGTCCAGGCAGCGCCTCCAGCGTCTGGACCAATGACGTCCGTTGCCGGGGAACTCGCCATCTCAGAATCCCCGTGTCACTCAGAAACCTGCTTTGCCGAGAAATATTTCTCCGTCTGTCGCTGTCCTTCTCCACCTCTTCCCATTCGCTACTTGAAGGCTGCAATTCTGTAAAATAGAAGTTAATCATTGCAATCGGAGGAACAATTGGAGACAGATAATAAACAATGTTTGGTAACAACACAAATATCGCAGAAATCAGCAACACTAGTACGAGCTTTAATGCCTTGATCAATGAACCGGATGTATTGATTACAGGCGCAGTTGACACTATAATGGGGGAGTAGGAATCGAAATAAATTGTTCTCGCAACAAGAGGCAACTGTTTCCGATTTGCTGATAGAAAGTAACTTACAGCAAAAGGTAAATCACACGGAGAGACTAACGCGGTCAGCCTCACAAATCGTATTCATAGTGTGAAAGGGAAAATCCTTTTATCAGCGCTGAGATAGTCTAAAAGATGCCGAAGGACAACCATCAGTACAAGATCCATAATGGATACAGTGGTGAGTCAGCCCATAGTCAATGTATTATAACAGTTCCGCACATTGCGCATCAATACCAGTTTCACGATGGATACAGAGTCATCTTCCAGTGAACCGTGGGCCGCACATGGATACCAGTTCCACCATACTACAAAGTGAGACTTTCTCCAGGCAACCGAGGGCTGCATACTGCATACATTGTACACTGGATACAGAGTTATGAGACCTTGTTTTTCCAACAGACCGAGGGCCGCCCATCGGTACGAGTTACACAATAGAAACGGAATAGTTTGTACCACAAAACCCGAAGGAAATTAGACTGAAAGGTGAGTTGAACACATCTCTGTTCTGCACACAAGAAACTGGTGATGAGGTGGAAACTGAGAAGGCACTGAATGGAGAAATGGGACAGAGATAGCCCTGAAGTCACAGATTATTAAAACAGAACAATAGTCTCTTCTGCCCATCTGGATCATCCCTCTGTGATATTCCGCCTCGCCCCATTTATCTGCACCCTCCGTCCCACTCACATCCACGTACCTACGCAACCTTTTCGGTAATGATACAATTGAATCTGCATCTACCACTCATGCTTGCAGTTCCTTCCACATTCGCTGGAAGGTGAAGCTATGTGGCAAAGTGAATAGGCTTTGCCACATACATCTCTTGCATATTTCAACTATCTCCCCAAGCCTATGAACTCTGGTTGTAGATTCACTAAAAGGACAGAACATAGAGCATAGAAATCTACAGCATTTCACATGCCCTTCTGTCCACAATGCTGCACCGACCATGTAACCGACTCTATAAACTCCCCAGACTTTCCTGAGCGCATAGCCCTCTATTTTTCTGAGCTCCATGTACCTGTCTAAATGGCTCATAAAAGACTGTATTGTATCCGCTTTCACCACCTCCGCTGGCAGTGCATTCCAGGCACGCACCACTCTCGATGTGAAAAACTTACCCTTTGTATCATCTCTGTACTTACTTCCAAGCACCTTAAAACTATACCCCCTTGTGTTAACCATTTCAGCCCTGGGGAAAAAAGAACCCCTGATTATGCACACGATCAATGCCTCTCACCATCTATCAGGTCACCTCTCATCCTCTGTCTCTACAGGAAGAAAAGGCCAAGTACACTTAACCTGTTCTCTTAAGGTACGCCCTCCAATGCAGGAAACATCCTTGTAAATCGCTTTTGCACTCTCTCAAGTATCCACGCACCCTCTCTACAGCGTCGATAGTATAGACTCTGAATGGGGAAAATCTACGTGCATTTACCCTGTTCATTTTCCCAACTCTGCCTCTCAAATTATCGCTGCACTCTTTGAAGCTCATTGATATTTCAAAACTGTAAATGGGTGGCCAGTGCAGCCCACGATATTCTATCTGCGGCCTCACCAACGTTTTGTACAGCTCCAACATCACGTCCCAACTCGTGTACTCAGTGATCTGATTGTGAAGGCCACTCTGATCAGACCTCAGTCCGAGTCGGTCCACCCGTGAGGCCGCTTTCCTGGAATTATCGATCTGCATCGCCAGGTCTCTTTTTAAATACTGCACGCTAAAGTTCACCTATTCAATATGTGCACCTAAACGTGTTATATATTTCCTCACCACGCGGAACACCCCGTGCCTGTCTGTATTAAACTCCATCTGCCAATTTTCAACCCATTTCCCAGCCAGTCAAACTCAGGCTACAAAAATGGATAGAGTTCGTGGCTGGAACAATGCCCCCAACCTAGGAGTCGTCCGCAATTCTTCTGATTCAATTATCTACATCGACATCTGTGTCATTAACGTACATGATAAATAACAACGGGTCTAACACTAATCCCCGTTCTACAGCTCTCACAGTCAAAGAATCAAACATCCACTCCCAGCTAATCAGAGAATAACGTTCATCAATCAGTCCGCAAACCGCATCTAGATTCGGCTGGGTGAATAACTTTTATTATGAAAGGTCCCTGGAATATTATTCTCGATCTCTTCTATATGCTCAGAAAAATAACATACGTAGAACGTGTTTTATATTGATGTATGTCATCAGGTGATACTATGAATTTGGTCATTTTTTTTATTTTTTATTTACTTATTAAAATTTTAAGAGAATTACATAAAATGAATAGAATATTAGAATAGTAGAAAATTAATTGAAAATAACAGAAAAGTGTGTTATTTGATATTTTATATTTATTTTTAATTCATCAAACGACATCAATATACCTCCTTCAAAACAGTCACCTATATATCTGATCCCTTTTCGAAACCAGTTATGTAAAAGCTGATTATCCATTGTGAAAGGAATAAGGCTATTTTGAATTACGTTTCTTTTTGCTAATAAGGATTTCTTTATTTCATCGAGGGAGATCCAGTGTATGTAGTGTACCTCGATTTACAGAAGGCATTTGATAAGGTCCCACATAGGGGTTTGGTGGGTAAAATCAAAGCTCAGGGCATCGGGGGGAAGACATTGACATGGATAGAAAACTGGTTGGCAGATAGAAAGCAAAGGGTAGCGGTGAATGGGTGTTTCTCGGAATGGCGGGTGGCGACTAGCGGGGTGCCACAGCGCTCGGTATTGGGACCACAGCTGTTTACAATTTACGTCAACGATTTGGATGAAGGCATTGAAAATAACATCAGCAAATTTGCTGATGATTCTAAGCTGGGTGGCAGTGTGACATGTGATGAGGATGTTAGGAGAATTCAGGGTGACTTGGATAGGCTGGGTGAGTGGGCAGATACTTGGCAGATGACGTTTAATGTGAATAAGTGTAAGGTTATCTAATTTGGGAGTAAGAACAGGAAGGCAGATTATTATCTGAACGGTGTAGAGTTAGGTAAGGGAGAAATACAAAGAGATCCAGGAGTCCTTGTTCATCAGTCACTGAAGGTGAATGAGCAAGTGCAGCAGGCAGTGAAGAAGGCTAATGGAATGTTGGCCTTTATTACAAAGGGAATTGAGTACAAGAGCAAGGAAATCCTCTTGCATTTGTACAGAGCCCTGGTGAGACCACACCTGGGGTATTGTGTACAGTTTTGGTCTCCAGGGTTAAGGAAGGACATCCTGGTGTAGAAGAAGTGCAGCGTAGATTCACGAGGTTAATTCCTGAGATGTCTGGACTGTCTTACGCAGAGAGGTTAGAGAGACTGGGCTTGTACACGCTGGAATTAAGGAGATTGAGAGGGGATCTGATTGAAACATATAAGTTTATTAAGGGATTGGACAAGATAGAGGCAGGAAATATGTTCCAGATGCTGGGAGAGTCCAGTACCAGAGGCCATGGTTTGAGAATAAGGGGTAGGCCACTTAGGACAGAGTTAAGGAAATACTTCTTCTCCCAGAGAGTTGTAGGGGTCTGGAATGCACTGCCTCGGAAGGTAGTGGAGGCCAATTCTCTGGATGCTTTCAAGAAGGAGCTAAATAGGTATCTTATGGATAGGAGAATTAAGGGATATGGGGACAAGGCAGGAACCGGGTATTGATAGTAGTTGATCAGCCATGATCTGAAAATGGTGGTGCAGGCTCGATGGGCCGAATGGTCTACTTCTGCACCTATTGTCTGTTGTCTATTGTCTGTTATCATCTATATTTACCTTATTCCATAAATCGATGAAATGCCTTAATATAAGAGATTCTTTCTTTTCCCGTACCCATTTGGATTCCAATTTATATATAAAATCTTGTGGTATATTTTCTCCTATCGGATCTAATTCTATTCTAATCCATGCCGGTTTTTCTTCATCAAAAAAAGATGCAATACATCTAAGTTGATTTGCTTTATAATAATTCTTAAAATTTTCAAGTTGTAACCCTCCGAAATCAAATTTACATGTCAATTTTTCCAACGATATTCTTGATATCTTTCCTTTCCAAAGAAACTTCATCACACATTTATTCAATTCTTGAAAAAACCTCTGAGGCAGTTGTATTGGTAATGTTTGGAACAAATATTGTAATCTAGGAAATATATTCATTTTTACAGCATTAACTATCTATTAATGTTATTTGTAACATCATCCATTTATCAAGATCTTCTTTTATTTTTTTCAATAATGGCGAATAATTTAGTTTATATAACTTCCTTATATCATTATCCACTCTTATATATAAATATTTCACACCATTTGTTGGCCATCTAGATTGAGTTACTAGTCGACATTGACTATAATCTCCTTTGGTAAGGGGTAAAATTTCACTTTTATCCCATTTTACTTTATACCCTGATATTTTCCCATATTCTTCCAATCTAAAAGATAATTTTTGCAACGATTGCAATGGGTTTGTTGAATAAATCAGAACAGCATCAGCAAATAAGTTAACCTTATATTCTTCTTGGTTAACTCTGAAGCCCACAATATCTGAGTCCGTTCTAATTATTTCAGCTAATGGTTCTATCGCCAATACAAATAGGGTAGGTGATAATGGGCAGCCTTGTCTAGCTGACCTTGATAACTGGAATGATGTTGAAATTTGACTATTTGTCACTACTTTAACTTGAGGACTAATAGTTAAGGTTTTAATCCATTTTATAAAAGATTTTCCTAACTCATATTTTTCCAATACCTTAAATAAAAAATCCTGTTCCAATCTATCAAGTGCTTTTTCTGCATCCAAAGCAACTGCCACACTCATTTCCTCTCTTTTTTGTGCCAGATGAATTATTCTAAGTAACCGAGTTACATTATCCATCGATTGTCTATTTTTAATAAAGCCTGTTTGATCCATATGTATTAATTTTGGTAAATATTTAGATATTATATCAGATAATTTTTTGCTATTATTTTATAATCTGTATTGAACAAAGTGATAGGCCTATATGATGTTGATTTTAAAGGATCTCTGTCTTTTTCTTTGCAATTAATTATGATCGTTGTCGAAAAGGATTCTGGGAGTTCATGCGTTCTTTCCACGATATATTAACTCCATAAAAGGAGGGATTAATAAATCTTTAATTTTTTTAATAAAATTCAGGCGGAAAACCGTCTTC